>NC_090736.1:17114510-17127010 GCF_036898095.1 Palaemon carinicauda | reverse complement strand
ATGAGCAATGTTTGAAAACTGAAAATATCCGAGAAGAATCCTAATTATTGATGTGATAGCAAAGGAAATTATAACATTTATTTTTCTGTGAGAATTCGTCTAATGAAAATAAGTAATGCTCGAAATATTTTTCCCCAATTTTCCCTTATATATAAATTTGATATATATATATATATATATGTATATATATATATATATATATATATATATATATATATATATATATATATATATATATATATATATATATATATATATATATATATATATATATGTATGTATGTATGTATGTATGTATGTATGCATGTATGTATGTATGTACACAGACATTTTACCACAATGTTTTTTTCCTTAGAGTTTACATTCTGTGAATTGTGACAAAATTTTGTGACAAAACTAGGAATCTCAAAATTCTAATAGCTCTGGAAATTTCTGCTACAGGACACGTTTACATACATGGAGGATGTCAGTGATTCTATTTGCGAGATCCAGGCTGGAAAGGTTACCCATATTTTATACGAAAGTTGTAAAAAAACAAATTCTAGTCACGTCTGTCCAGATTTCAATGGAAAAAGATCTTATTAGAAGGTTGGTTGTAATTTGCTATCTGTTGGTGTTCAGTAGCCGTAGTGGTATCTCGGAAAAGAGCCTGGTCTATTGATACTCTAGGAGATTAAAAACAATCATCAAGGGTAAACAAGTACAGTCCGATTTGAGGCTCATCATCATAGGACCTCCTCTGACAGAGAATTCTCCAACTAATTTACTGCTGTATATTTTCAATGTATCTTTGAATACTTCAGACAACAATAACCTATAATTACATTAACACTTTATAAGCTATTTATTTTGCAAGTTGATGTTCAGATTATTTTTACCATCCAATATATATATATATATATATATATATATATATATATATATATATATATATATATATATATATATATGTGTGTGTGTGTGTGTGTGTGTGTGTGTGTGTGTGTGTGCGCGCGCGTCTGTGCGTGTGTGTGTGTGTTATGAAAGTGTTATAAAAAAAACTTTGTTAATAGAAATAAAGAAACGTAACAGTGAGAGAAGTAAAGAAAGCATTAAAACACAAGAAAACAATGAAAAGATGCAAAACAGCAAGAGAAGATGTCCTAAAAATGAATTTAATAATAGATGAAGGAAATTTCATAGTGGTAAAACTCCCTGAACTTTACACAAAATGTGTGCAAGAATGCTCTTTACCTACATCTTGGAAAACTTTCATCAATATACTAATTCACCAAAAAGGAGACACAAAAGACCTGGAAAATAACCGTCCAATAAGTTTGCTCTCCGTAATATATAAAATATTTATAAAGATCATATTAGCGTGAATAGACAGTAAGCTAGAGTATAATCAACCAAGAGGGCAGGCAGGCTTCAGAAGTGGGTATTCAGCAACTGAGCATATTCATGTAATTAACCAGCTAATGGAAAAATAAACAGATTATGACAAACAACTATATGCGCCATTTATAGACTATGAGAAGGCTTTTTATTTTGTCAAAATCTCAGCAGTAATGGAAGCCCTTCAAAGACACTTGAAGATAACTATAAAGGAAGAACAGCCACCCCAAACTACAAAAAGATGGTGAGAAAATTCCAATTGAGAAAGGAATTAGACAGGGAGACCTCATCTTACCTAAATTATTCACGGCATGTCTACAAGTTTCAAAAATTGGGGAAATGTAGGAGTTGATTATAAATGGGGAATACCTTAACAACTTCAGAATTGCAGATGAAATAGTTGTTTAGTGAATTAAGGGAGGAATTGCAAAAGATGAGAGAAGGTTTGAATAGAGAAAACAGAAATATAGGACTGAAAATTAATATGAATAAAACTATGATAATGTCCAATGAATATGCAGCAACACAACAAATAGGAGTTATGGAGGAACCTTTATAGATTATTAATGAATATACCTAGCCTACTTAGGATAGACAATAATTGTTTCCCAGGACATGTGGCCGAAATTAAAAGAAGGATAAGCATGTGATGGACATCTTTGAAAACAAAATTAGATTACGAAAAGTAAAATGCCACTTTCTCTAAAAAGAAAAGTATTTAATGAGATGGTTTTACCAATTTTAACTTATGCATCAAGAACTTGAAGTTTTACTAAAGCCTTAGAACATAATGCTAGTTACAACTAGGAGCTATGGGAAGAAAAATTATGGAATAGCACCAAGAGACAGAAAATTTTCACAAATGACAACAAATTAAAGTATAGGATATTCTAACAACGTGTAAGAAAAAGAAATGGACGTGGGCCGCACATATAATGAGAATGACAGATAATAAATGGACATTAAGAATAGGTGCCTAGAGATAGCAAATGAAGCAGGGTAAAGAAGAGAAAGCGATGGATTGACGAACTAAGAAATTTGCGTTAGTGGAATAGCTTACAAAGACCATACACAGACGCAAGTAGGACATGTCTGAGGTCTTTGTTCTGCAGAAGACCAGTAACGGCCGATAACTATATCTCAAAAGTTAAGACGTAAAAACTGAATATTTAAGAGAGTTTCAACGTGTTTCAGTCAATCAGAATGAAAAAAAAACATACGAAGCTTGGTAAGTGCTGCCCTCCTAAGATGCTTGGCGTTATCGTTATTGGTTAAATGTATCTGTCATTTCGGTCCTTCTGAAAATGGGAGTATGATTTTGATAGAAATAAAAGTATGAAAAGAGTTTTAACTTATAATTTTCCTTAATATCCACGAAGAATCCAGATATGAAAGTCAAGTAGCCGAAAGTCTAAGGGTCTTTTCTGACCCAAACTTAGAAAAATATGAAAACGGAAAAAGGAAATGGAAGTGACATTGTTTACCTAGTAACCAAGAATCAAACCTGTCTCTTAGGAAAGGCTACAAAAGATTACAAAAACCGTAACAGAAAGGGAATTCCAAAGCCTGGCATCAGAGGGCAAAAACACTCATTGAACAGTGTAGTCTTAAGAGTCAAGATGAACAGGAACAGGAATATAAATGGTTAAATAAATGTTAGGTCAATATCGAGATAATATTGTGTCAAAATAGAAAAGATATATATATATATATATATATATATATATATATATATATATATATATATATATATATATATATATATATATATATATATATATATATGTATATATATATATATATATATATATATATATATATATATATATATATATATATATATATAGATAGATAGATAGATAGATAGATAGATATATATATATATATATATATATATATATATATATATATATATATATATATATATACAACGAATGAAATAATGAAAAGGTGAATACTCTCTCGAAGAGTGTCGACAAGCTAGGTGAAACATCTCTGAGTGTCTAAAGTAATTGCACTTACCTTTCCCGAATGATCGCAGAATATCTTGACTAAAGGATGAAGCCGAAGAGGGGTCATTAAGGATTTTCATATTTGGCAGATGGCAGGAACCAGAAAACACCATGTTAGTAAGCCCCCATCGCCAGTAGTTCTCCATCTGCCATGGAACGTATAAAATAGAAAAAGTGATGATGTAAAAAAAAAAAAAGGCCCGTCTAATGATTTAGTATAGAATAAGAGGAAAATTTGTTATTTTCTTCAGCCTTCTCATTAGTATTGGCATCCTTTTATAAATACTTCAACTTTCTTGATCGTTCTATTTGCATAACAGACCCCATTTCCGTGTGAACATTCTATTAGACTGTCTTGATTATGTATTTCATGATGAATGTTGGTGACAGCAGGAAACAATTTATTTACGAACTATGATTCCTGATGGCTGATGTAATGAACTATGCACACACGAGTAACTTCTTGGAGTATCAGTGACGTATGGAAATGATAAAAAAATAAATGAATATATATATATATATATATATATATATATATATATATATATATATATATATATATATATATACACACATGTGTGTATACACACACACACACACACACACACGCATATATATATATATATATATATATATATATATATATATATATATATTGGCGTGCTACTGTTATAAGCACACATTGAGTATGTGTTGTTTCAGATGTATGTAAATGGATAACTGAATACATCTTAATAGCTTTTAAGTATTTATTCTATAAAAACAACAGAGTTAAACATCTCCATCACTGGAGGAAGCTGGGTGGGTCAGATGACCAATTCTGGTGAAGTATAGATATGAACTGAGTAACTTATCGATATCACAGATATCGTATGCTCAGTTTATATTAGTCACGTCACAAACTCGGAAGACACCTGCATCCGGTGATGTCACAAACTTTCACACGCTTGAGACAATGTGTTGACGTTAAGAAGAATGTCACATTGCCGAGGTTTGCATTGTATGTCCTGTTTATGATTTGAATGACTACAGCAAGTCCCACGGTTAGCTCCTTCAACCAACATGACATATTACGTCATTTGTTTTAAACATGTAATATTAACTATTCTAACTATTACATTAGCTCGGCCAGCTATCTCAATTTTTTTTTTTTTTTTTTACAAAAATTTAACAACAAGCCAAAACATGGTTACTAGGTGTGACTGGACATACGTATTATTCTTTGTTTAACTTTAGCCATAATCAACCGAGGACGAATGTCCAAATAGGCACATTAAAAAATAATAACAATAATGCATATAAAAAAGATATTACCAAAGCAAAAAGAAAAATGCATGATAAAACAAAGATCATATATATGGTACATTGCTAGCAAATGATTATATGGTACCAAAAAAAAAACTTCTGACTTACATATGATTCGGTAATTTGATAAAGAATAATGTTACCTTTGTCAGAAACATAATACTCAATTTTTAGTGCACAAACACAAATTCCTGGTACGTACACGTACCACGGTTTCGTACATATATATATATATATATATATATATATATATATATATATATATATATATATATATATATATATATATATATATATATATATATATATATATATATATATATATATATATATATATATATATATTTATATATAGGGCTGATATATTTTATTAGATGCCCATAGATTCTGTTATATATATATATTTTTTTTTCTCTTTTCTTTTTTAACATTCCGGCTTATATATTTTTATTAAATGCCGAGAGAAAAAATGATTTATATCTTTTTTTTTTTTTTTAAATGTTGTTTTAAACGTATTTTTAACAATGCAAATGTAGAAAATTTCTTTAATTACATATTACTAGCGTACTAACAGCTTTTCATGCAAACTCTTCCCGACAAATTACTCCTTTAGCGAATGAGGTGGCCACTCAAACGGCTTTGAATTGAATCAAATAGGGAGTATTGTCGGGACTAGGCGAATCGTTCCTTTGTAGCTGCTTGCTGTGCCGTAACCTACGCCAAACAAGGATGTTCACGGCGATAAATATCACCACCGTGATACCCAATCCTGCTAGTAGTATGGGGTGAAGAATTTCCTTATAAGTCGGTGACAGGTGGTCCATTTCGGTTAGTTTCATCAACCGCTTGGCAACTTGTCTGTTGTACGGGAGAGGAAGTGCTGGCATTGTAGAGGTCCACGTGAAGTTCGCGAAGTAGGCTCGTTTTCTGATGATTGTCCGTAGACCAGTCACCATGGAATTCGGGGAAGTCTCGACACAACCATCTGCTGCGACGAAGATATGGGTGAAGGACGTGGATCCGTCAGGGCATGATACATTGAAGCCGTCCTTGTCGTATCGTATCCATGAGCCATTGTTCAGTCTGCAATTGAACTCATTATTGTCAAAGGGATAAAGCTTATCCAGACAATTTTCACTTGTATGGGAGAGAGCACCGTCTAGCACTATACCTAACTCGCATGAATCCATTAAGTTTTTATGGAATTCAAATGAGTCAGCTGTACATATTTTTCTATCCATTGCATCTGAACAGTGAGTTAATTGATTTAAGTCTTTAATGACCGTATATGTTTCCTTGTCTGGGGAAATCAATACGTGTCCTGTCAAACTGGATATTACTGGATTTGAGTGATTCGTCATGAAAGTCGGAAATGGTGATATCCTGTAAGATTGCCAGGCATCAGAAGAATCAAAGGGAATTGTAATCATAATCTTGTTATTATCTACGTTTACTGTAATTAGGCTGTAATAAAATTCTAACCTATGTTCGTCTAACAAAGGAACATAGCCTAGTTTATCCCTTCCGTTCTCCAGAATTAACTTTAAGTAACTTATAGGCAACAAATGGGGCGACAATACACCTTTAGTTGCTAACGTGATAGCTTCTACATAATCCTTGGATTTCTCAATGAAATGTGTAATTCTGTTATGTATGTGATCTATCTTTGAATCACAATACGTTAATGTTGCCAACAAATCCTGTACTTCCATAATTTGAACGATATTATTTGAATGTTCATTTAATAAATCCATAATTTTATTGATTGAAGCTAACTGATCCCTTAGTTCTGACATAATCAATTCATCTTTATGAGTCAAGAACTCAATTTTCTTATTTTGATTACTAATTTTAAGACGATTGGAAATTCCTAAACCTAAACTTGCAACAGACCCAAAGATTCTTAATGCAGCATAAATAAACGGGTCCCGTCTTTCTTTATGTTCGTGTCCTACAGTCCACATCAAAAGGTCATAAGCCAAAGATCCTGTCTCGCCAGTCTTATTTTACAAGTCATCAGATAGCATCTCTGCAACTTTTAATGTTGATCCAAGCAAACTCTCTGTAGTCAAATGAAAATGTCTTCTATGCAACTCATCCAATGATGCAGAAAACCTTGAAATGGCGGTTCTTAAGCTAGTGACATCATTCTCTTGAAGAAAAATTGCTTGCATATGCACTTCGACAATTACGTTGGTTGACGTAATAAAAAGGTCTTCTTGTCTTTCAACTATATTGCCATATCTAAAATATATATTTTTAGTCTTAGAGCTCATCCCATACGAGAAAAATGTCTGAGCGAACAATATCACTCCCAACAACAAAAAATTCATCTTGGAAACCTGTAACGAGAAAAAATATATGTAATTACTCCTGTATTAAAAAGAAAACTTTTAATCACATAAAATAAAATAAAATTTTCCTTCACTTCTTTTCCTCTCTTTTCTTTTTAATTTCTTATGTGAGCCAATGGTACTATTCTCTCATCCGTGGGTTGGGATACGTTTTGAACTCTAAACCTATTGGCCGTTAATGTTTCCAAAATGTTAAATGGGCCTTCCAACTTAGGTGTTAGTTTATAATTGAGCCCTTTTCGGACATTGATTTGAATATATATGTTATCACCCACGGTATATGTTTTAGTTGGTTTCGCTATTTTATCATGATTCCTTTTCATTATGATTTGTGATTCTTCTAAATTCTTTCGAAGGATATCATATCGACTTATACTTGCATTTATACATTCTTTTAAAGGATTTGATAGATTAGTTGTAGGCGTTAATACATGGAAAGGTGTTCTAACTGGGGTACCATACAATGCTTCATGCGGTGACATTTTAATTGATATATGATATGAATGATTCAGAGTACTCAGTGCCGCCGGTATTGCAATATCCCAGTTGGGGTCTGATCCCCCTAGTGTTACCCTCAATATATTTAATATCTTCCTATTTGCTCTTTCCACTAGCCCATTCGACTCTGGGTGATATATTATGGTATTTATTTTCTTTATGTTGAGGAATTCACACAATGAGGTAAGAAAGTGATTATTAAATTCACCACCCGAGTCTGAGATTATCATGTGTGGAATTCCATGTTTACAAATGTAACACTCGTAAAACTTCCTAGCGCATTCAATCGCAGTTTTAGTTTTAAGCGCTATTAGTTCTGTATATCGAGTTAAAGCATCTATAATTACTAAGAGGTGCTTATTTCCTCTGTCTGACTCGTAAAATCCTGTTAACAAATCTAAATGTATTCTTTCAAAGGGTTGATTGGGCACAGGATAAGCTCCTAGGCTGACAGGTGTTTTCGTATGCCCTTTGTTTTCCTGACATGTGCGACAATTAGCTATGTGTCTTTTTATATCTGTAAGCATTGTATGCCAATAAAACAATGATTTGGCTTTCTGTGACATTAATGAGAACCCAGGGTGTCCATGTAATGGATTTGAATGCAACCAATTCAGGACAGTGGAAATAAGTGAGATTGGTACTACTACCTGGTCGTTAGTTACATGTGGTGTATTGCGGGTTTTCCTTGTCACAGTCCTACACAGAATATTATCTTTGATTATATAATTCTGCTGCTTATACTTTATATATTCCTTTTCTTTATGATTGCCTTTCAAAGCATTTATAATTGTTTCTATTTTCTGATCTTTTCTTTGCTCAGTCTGTAACAATTCAGCACTCCAGCCTAAATCTTCTTGTTCAGATATTGTTTTTACAAAGGCATGGATGTTGATATATCTATTAATTCAGCTAAAGGCTCCGTACAAGATGACACGGGGTTGAGTGATAATGCATCCGCAATGATATTTGCTTTCCCAGGTAAATACCCGATTCTTGCGCCAAAATCTTGAATGATCAAATGCCACCGAGTTCGTTTAGGGCTGTGGTTGAAGCCTTTAAAGAACTCTGTTAGTGGTTTATGGTCAGTAAGAACCTTGACGGGATAACCGTAAATTATGAACTTAAAATGCACTAGCGAATTAACAATAGCTAGTCCTTCCTTGTCTATTACTGCATACTTACTTTCGGAAGTTCTCAATTTTCGAGAATAGAAAGCTATTGGGAAAAATTGTTTATCATATTGCTGAAGCAATACCCCTCCTACTCCTAAGTCTGAGGCGTCTGTTGCAATGAAGAATTCCTTACCGAAGTCAGGAAATTTTGAGATAGGAGAACTACACGGTTCATCTTTCAAAGTATTAAACGCCTGTTGATGTTGCTCAGACCATATGAAATCTACGCCCTTCTTCGTAAGATCAGTTAAAGGAGTGGCTATTATTGAATAGTTGCGTATAAAACGCCTGTAATATCCACTACAACCCAGAAATTGCTGTATTCCCTTGACATTAGTAGGTATGGGAAAATTACGTATAGCCGACACCTTATCATGGACTACTTTAAGACCTTGGCTTGACACCATGAAACCCAAATATATTAATTCTGTTTTGAAAAATTCACACTTACTAATCTTTACCCTTAAGTTATGTTGTCTTAATCTCTGTAGTACTAGTTCTAACTTACGTAGATGTTCTTCTAAGGTGTTGGAAAAGATTACAAGATCATCCATATAGGCATGCAATATATCCCCTAACAAGTCTCCAAACACTATGTTGATCATTCTTGTAAATGTTATAGGAGCACAACGTAAACCAAAAGGCATCCGTAAAAATTCATAATGTCCCCTGGCTATGCTGAAGGCTGTGTATGGGATACTATCTTCTTCTAATGATATCTGGTGAAAGCCTTTAAGTAAGTCCAAACTGGTAAAATATTTATTCTGACCTAACAAAGACAAAATATCGTCAGTACATGGCACTGGGAATCGATCAGGGATCGTTTCCTCGTTTAGACGACGAAAGTCGACGCAGATACGGCATGTTCGATCTTTTTTCGGTACAACTATTAAAGGAAAATTATAAGGGCTGTTTGATTTTCTAATGACTCCTTCCTCTAACATTTTACCTACTTCATCATTTATTTCATTCTGGAATTTCATAGGGAGTCTGTACGAGGGTACATATATAATTTTCTGCTTGTCCTTTAACCTTATTTGATGCTCGATCACATCTGTTTTTCCTAAGGATCCATCCGTAGTGGAAAAGACATCTTGATATTTAGTTAAAAGTTCAAAAATTTTCTGCTGAATTTCTTCGTCTTGAATGTCCTTACTGATTTTATTTTTAATAGATCGCAAAAGGGATTCATCCGCAACTGATTGAGAGTGATTGATTTCAGCAACGGTAAGAATACGATGTTTATAAACTTCTACATCCAAGATATGTTGATTTTTGTGAATTACTAAAGTGTTATTTAAATGATTACAGACTTCGATATTACATTGCTGATGTGAGCCTACTGTATAAATAGCTTGTGTAACAGACAATCCGTTAGTTTTCAAAGTATCGGAAAGGATTAATATTTCAGATCCCGGTAGTGTTTTCTTTATTTGCACTATTAAATTCGAAGGTATGTTTGGTTCGATAGATTGCGTGCAATATGATATTACGGGTGAACGAGAATTCTGCTGGGTCGCGTATATTATTTCTTTATTAGTGAGATAAGTTATTGGTTCTTCAACGTACGTTACGGTTACATTTGTCGTCTCCTTTTTATCCAAAACTGATTTTAAGGTATTAGAAGACTTATAGAATATCCCTTTGATATACACGCCGTGCTTGGCAGGAGCTAAGACAATGTTTTGATTTCCCATAGATGGGTATCCTATAATTACAGCTTGATACATAATAATGTTTTTTACAACAACAAATGTATTGGCAAACGTGCGATTACCGACTCTGAACTGAACATGAGTTATGCCTGTGACATTTAATTCATTATTTCCTATATCCGAAAGTCTAATTCCGGATTTTTCAATCGGAAAGTTCGAAAACAACAAATGATGTGTCTTCAAATCCATAATATTACGTGGACTACCAGAGTCAAAAAATAACGTAAAGGATTTGTGTTCTAAATTTACAGCATATAAGGTTGGCCGTAACTCATTTTGGCTTATTATTGTATGAATTCGTTGCAAATCTACGGGAGCATGCACTGTTTTACTTAATTCGGCCGTGTGTTTCATAGGAAAATCTATTGTCTCACAATTATCTGATAAAACATTAAATTGATTATTCAATACTATTGATGTTGACATGAATGACCTTGACCCAACATCACTCTCTTCCCCTCTAGAGTTAACTATGTGGTATTTGCTTTGCTCTGCACATTCTGAAAATTAGTCTGACCTTGCGAGGTCTGGTTTGACGGCCCAGGCTCAGCGATATTTGAAGAAGTGTTTGTTTGTTTTGGACTCTGAACTGCATTGACATTTGGTTGTTTCTTCTTATTGTTAAAATGAGGATTTTTCTTTTTATTTCCATATGGAACTGACTGTGGAATTGACTGTGTATTTCTGGGATATTGTTGTGTCTTACGCGAGTAACATTGACTATATGAATGTGTTGCAGTGTTGTGAATTGAGCAAAATTTTTTCTGCAGTCTGCGCTTATGTGACCTTGACGTTTGCAGTTGTAACACGTCATTCCCGCTACTGGACTGCTAACTACGTTCACTGTTTGTGGCTTTGTTTCATTCTTTGCAAAAACTTGAGTTAACACTGGATCGAGATCTGGACACTTGGACATGTGTTTCTTTATCTGTTTATAAACATCCAATTCCGTACTTGCAGGCATTAACTTCTTATCAAAACACCGCACTAAAGCTTCAGGCAACATAAATGTCATGCAAGTTAAATACATTAATCGTAAAAAATCTTTCACGGAGATGTTATCGTTAGTAACCCAAGTGGAATGACCTAAAATGTCCTGATATTCGTTAAGCCTATCAGCTATGAGACCTGCTCTCTCAATAACATTAAGCCGATTCATAGTGGCTTGATTTAGTGTATTTCGTAACGTTAATACTACATCCAAGGCTTCCTCACCCCCATAGATCGCGCGTAACCTAACTTTGAAATCATCCCAAGTAACTGCTTCTTGAAATGAAACACCTCTTAAATACGCACTCGCATCCCCCTTAGAAAAATCTATAAAACTTTTAGCTTCTTGTAATTGTACAAAAGGGTCTACGATTTGTTTGGCATTTAAATGGGCATCAACGGATGAAATTCATGACTCCACATTTTGTGGCAAGAACCCGTTGACCCGACCTTGAAAAGGAAGGATTGCTAACCTGGCATTTACAAGCGTCACAATTGGAGGAGGATTAGTCTGGCCTACACCACTAGGTCCAGGGGAAGGGCTGACAGGAGGAGTCATGACTGCTGTATTTTTTTTTTTCCTATCTCTTTGACCCCTTGCAATTCTATCAAAATATCTATATGAGTACAGACGCCCACTGCGTAAACGCATATATATAATAAAATTCCCCAAACAATGTTACTAATCCCAAAACATTTCCCGAGAATTTCTGAAAGAAAAAGGAATTAGCACAAAGAAAGAAAAATTCTAAATGAGAATTCGGAGTTTCCTCTAACAAAGATAAGCAATTCACTCACCCCAGTAATAATCGACTAACGACTCGTGATAACTACACTTCACTGCCCAAACTGGAATGAATTCAAAAAATCTGTACTTAGCTTATATATGGATCTGCGTGATGTCGACACGTCCTCTCTCTCTCTCTCTCTCTCTCTTGATGTTTTGTTAGCGATGTCTCGTTCGAGTTTCTTGTTGAATGTAGTTCTTCCTGGATATGTTTTGCAATTGTTGAACGCCAGTCCTTGGGTTTCCTAGGATGTTGATTGAAGATTCAGGTTGTATTCTAACATTTG
>NC_090736.1:17094510-17102010 GCF_036898095.1 Palaemon carinicauda | reverse complement strand
GAGAGAGAGAGAGAGAGAGAGAGAGAGAGAGAGAGAGAGAGAACTCATGCTTTGCTAATACGTGAAATGACCAAAAACTTCTTATAATGATATCACAGAAAAAACTAGAGAGAGAGAGAGAGAGAGAGAGAGAGAGAGAGAGAGAGAGAGAGAGAGAGAGAGAGAGAGAGAGAGAGAGAGAGAGAGAGAGAGAGAGAGAGCCTTATTTACCCTATTGCCTTATTCTATGTTGGGTTCCTCAGGTCCCTCAGTGTGAGGCACCTCGTATATCCACCAGAGAGTTGCTTATGCATCTTCCGGTGTATTTTGCATCTTCAAGTCTTGGATGGTCTGGGATGCATCTTAGGTGTTTATCAAGCTTATTCTTAAACACATCTACGCTAACTCCTGATATGTTTCTTAGATGAGCTGGCAGCGCATTAAATAGTTCCTACGGGCCAACCAAGGGAAAGGCCCGTGCCAACAAGTGTTGGCTTTAATACCCCAACAACAACAGCATTAAATAGTCACTGCATTATCGCATGCTGGTGCGTAGTGGATTAATGTCCTGTGTGCCTTCCTTAGTTTTCCTGGTAAAGTTTTGGGAACTATTAATCTACCTTGATTTGCTCTTTCTGACAATTTTAGCTCCGTGATGTTTTCAGTAATTCCTTCGATTTGTTTCCATGCTTGTATTATCATGTAGCGTTCTCTTCTCTTTTCTAGACTGTATAATTCTAAAAATTGCAGTCCTCCCAGTAATCAAGGTCCTTAACTTCTTCTATTCTAGCGGTAAAGGACCTTTGTACACTCTCTATTTGTGCAATATCTTCTTGGTAGTGTGGGTACCATATCACATTGCAGTACTCGAGTGTACTACGTACATAAGTTTTGTACAGCAGAATCATGTGTTCAGCTTTTCTTGTTTTAAAGTGTCTGAATAACATTCCCATTTTTGCTTTACATTTAGCCAACAGTGTTGCTATTTGGTCATTGTATAACATATTCCTATTTAACATTACACCAAGGTCTTTAATTGCTTCCTTTTTTGTGATTGTCTCGTTATTACGTCCCCTGTATGCATATACCATTCTTTCTCTGTTTCCATAATTTATTGATTCAAACTTACCGGAGTTAAATACCATCCTATTTATCTCCGCCCATTCATATATTTTGCTTAGATCTCTTTATATTGAGTTCCTATCTTCATCACAAGTAATTTTTCTACTAATCTTGTGTCATCGGCAAAACTTCTCACTACAGAGTCTTTAACATTACAGGCCATGTGCAGCTAATACTGTACCTTGTGGCACGCCAGATATTATCTGAGCTTCATCTGATTTCTCGTCATTTGCAACCACTATCTGTTTTCTGTTTTGTAGAATTTTTTTTTATCCATTTTCCTATATTTCCCTTAATATTATGCTTTCTAATTTTTTCTCTAATATATTATGGTCTACCTTGTCAAAGGCTTTTGCAAAATGTAGATATACCACATCTGTGTCTTTTTCATTTATCATATTTTTATATATGTTATCATAGTGTGCTATCAGTTGGGTTTGTGTACTTTTTCCGAGAACAAAACCGTGTTGACCTACATTAAACAAATTATTTTTAACCAAATGATTCATTATTTTCTTTTTTATAACCTTTTCATACACTTTCATAATATGTGATGTTAGACTAACTGGTCTATAATTGCTTGCCTCTAGTCTTGATCCACTTTTGAAAATAGGAGTTATATAAGCTAATTTATGTTTAACATATATCTCGCTCATATCTACACTTTGTCAAAGCAGTATTGCAAGCGGCTTCGCGATAGAGTGTGCAGTTTTTTTTTTAACAAAATCGCTGAAACTCCATCTGGCCCGGCCGCTGATCCATTTTTGATTTCGCTTATTGCCTGCACAATATCTGCTTCACTAATATTTATATCCGTTTGATATTCACTATTTCCTTCTCTCGTTTCTGTTTCATTATTCTCATTCGCAATTCTTGGCGCGAATTTACTCTTATATTTTTCTGCTAATATGTTGCATTTCCTTTTTTCTATTTGTTAACCATCCTTCAATTCTTAGAGGTCCTATTTCTAATCTCCCTTTATTCATCTTTTTTGCATAGGAGTAAAGTACTTTGGGATTTTTCTTGATATTTTGAAGTGTCCTTTCTTCTATGTCCCTTTTTTAATTTTCTTTCGATCGCATAACCCTTTTTTCTGCATTTTCTATCTTACTTTCTATTTCCATCCTTTTTCCATACATTTTTTCTTTAGTAAGATTTTTCTTCCACTTTCTAATTTTTTGAAATAAGATCCCTCTGTCTCTTGGTATGCATGTCTGACGTTAATTTTTTTTTTCCGTACATATTTTTCAATACTTTTCTCCAGTATTTTGGATAATATATCCGTATTTACCTGCATATGTTAGTGTACGAATGTTGTACGTACACATTGGGGTTCCATCCTCATGTCTCTTCAATGTGATATAGAATACTAGACTTGTAGGTTTCTTCTTTTTGATAAGTCCAAAGTTTAGGTTAACTTTAAACAATTTATTGATAGCTCCATCTCTGGAGTATGGATGGTTTGGTCAGATGACAATTCAGTATGATAAGATGAATAGAACTGATTTACAATAAGCTTGCGTCGATAACGTAACACTAGCTATCTCAGCATATTACATAAATACAAAGTGAAATGATCACGTAGCCTTATGGCCGGAAGTCAGGTGATTCCGGTAAGGCTCAATAGGTCAACTGCTTCCCACGGAAGGCGTTGTGACATGTTTACAAGACATACATAAATGTTTACTCATGCAATACTTTCCAAACATTGCTCTCTCTCTCTCTCTCTCTCTCTCTCTCTCTCTCTCTCTCTCTCTCTCTCTCTCCACAGGTGCCGTATCTGAGCTGGAATCTTTTGATTAAAAGTTCTGGAGCTAAAAAAGCTTTTTATTACACGGATTACTTTTTTTTCCTTTTCATTCTCCTATTATTTTTCCATTTATCTTTTCCGCAGGATGTAATATAGGGATTCACCTTTGAATTTCTAGATGAACTGGGATGGAGGATGAAGAGGACTCCCTCTTAATTATCTGCTATTCTGTGACATGGACATACGATGAAAGATCTGTTTTCATGTTGTTACTGTTCTTGAATTGTTTTATTTTAATTGTTCATTTCTTCTCATATAGCTTATTTATTTTCTTATTTCCTTTCCTTTAGCTAAAAGAGATCCAGTCAATTCTGCGCGTTCTTAAATATGTACAGTTATGCTTTGTTTAAAAATATTCGTTGATCATCACAGGAAACGAAATATTTAGTGTTCATTCGTTATCGGAAGTGGAAACAGTAAGTAAAAGAAAATAGCGTAATCCCTCTGATTCCCATTAATCTCCCCTATATAATGAAGACCATTATACATTATATACATAAACACACACACACATGCATATATATATATATATATATATATATATATATATATATATATATATATATATATATATATATATATATATATATATATATATATATATATATATATATATTCCAGTCACGCTCAGAGTATAACTTCTCAGACTCTACCTGCCCCTCGAGTATATGAGAGAGGGAGTGGTTATACCCTGTTGAGAGGGGGATACGAGTGCTTATGCGTGCATATCTATCTAAATATTTTGCCATCATTTTTGACGGGTAACATACACTAGTTTTTTGGTGAAAACAAGGACACACAATATTGATTTACCTATTTATTTCATTGATAAAGGTCGGGAAAAAATTATTTTTTTTTTAAATATCACTAACAATAATATAAAACTAAGAGTGTTTGTCATAAAACTATGCGAAATCAAAAAGCAAAAAGAACAATAAGGTCTCCCAAATTTTACTTTATTCCAGTTTCTGTGTCATGTTCCAGCAAATGATTTCAATTACAAAACTCTAATTAACTTCATCCTCAACAAATTATCAAAGTCAATTACCGAACTAATTTCCGGAAGCAAATACGATATAGTTATATATTAACTGTTCCATGACGTCCATAGATGACTATAGTTTTGTTTCTATTCCAACAGTTAGTGTATATTGTGAAATATATTTGAAAATCCAACATTCATTTTCTTAGCTCCTCTGCCGAACAACGCCGCTATGCGCTTGTGATTATGAGTAACTATTGGAGGAGTTTCAGATATAAATTCTGCAATGAGATCCTGAGTCCTGAGTCTTAAAGTATCTTTTGTTAAGTGATATTGAATTCAATAAATAAAAAGAAAATAGGTGTTTAACATCATCATCTTCATCCACGCCTAATGACACAAAGGGCCTTGGATAGATTTCGCCAGTTGTCTATATCTTGATATTTAAAATCAATATTTCTCCATTCATCCTATCCTACTTCACGCTTCATAGTCCTCAGCCATATAGGTCTGGGTCGTCCAACTCCTCTAGTGCCTTGTAGAGCTCAGGTGAAAGTCAGGGGAACTAATCTCTCTTGGGCATTGCGAAGGGCATGCCCAAACCATCTCCATCTACCCTTCATTTTGATCTCATCCACAAATGGCACTCGAGTAATCTTTCTTATAGTTTCCTTTCTAATCCTGTACTGCAATTTAACTCCAAATATCCTTTTGTTTTATATATCTTAGATATTGAATAACATCGTCACCATTACTCACGGTGCCAAAAAATGAAACCATGAATATAATATACTCAATTTCAGCGCACTACGGTGATCTGATATGACATTTTTTCTAGCCTTCCCGACAATAGTCTTCGGGGGTAATCCCATACCTTAAGATAACTATAATTCTTGGTCAGATTTTGACCCTCATATTTCAACTGCAAGAGAGGGAACTAAAAAGGTGAAAATAGTCAATATGATGAAAGTGAGAGAAAAGGGGAATACAGTAGAGCACTAATGCGAGGAATTTGATTTGTTATTTGTCCTTTCAAAAAGAAAAATAGTTCATGTAAGAAACGTTGCGAAAGGTTTCAAGCATACAATTTTTTCATTGTTATGTAGGATGGGGGTGGGGGTGCAGGTTCCTGCCAAGTCATTTTGGAGAGGTCATCTGATAACTGGTAAATGGATATAATGAGAGAGAGAGAGAGAGAGAGAGAGAGAGAGAGAGAGAGAGAGAGAGAGAGAGAGAGAGAGAGAGAGAGAGAGAGAGAGAATATACATCTGGAAAAATGTATATGTGGTACTATCAGTAGTCAAGAAATTCAGAAGAGATTTGGAGATTGAATGTTACAGAATGTTACATGAATGATGACCTCCCCCACCCACCATCCTTAGTAACTCAACAAGGTGATCACCAATATTTCTTTCACGTGGAATAATAAATGAAAATATCTTTTTACACGCACACAATATTATATCTACATTTCTAATTGGAGAATCATTGGCGTCCCTAAACACTAATATTTCTATAAATACGTTTATGTTATTCTTCACGTACCCATTTTTTTTTCTTTATTTCATAGGCTGATATTGTGTCTTCAAAATAATATATCTATTACACCTTTAATTTCGAAGCAACTAAAAAGACAAAATTTATCAAAACCTAGGGAAATTGAAAAACCTTGATGCAGAGTGTACCTGATTGAAGAATATATATATATATATATATATATATATATAATATATATATATATATATATATATATATATATACATATATATATATATATATATATATATATATATATATATATATATATATATATATACATATATATATATATATATATATATATATATATATATATATATATATATATATATATATATATATATATATATATATATATATATATATATATATATATATATATATATATATATATATATATCCGTTACCCAAATAATTCAATTCAGTTTTATAAGTAAAATTAGAGTATGCGAATACGTAACAACTAAACTGAATGACTCGATGACACGTGATATTTTTAATATAAAAAGCGATGCGACCAGTAGGAGATGGATTTCGGTTTCACTCTTGAAATTGTGATCATTCTCAGTGATTGGTTCAGTCTTGCAGGATTATTGATTAAAAATGACAATCCCCAGTTTCATTACTTCTTTAAAATATTGCATAATCTGGGAACTTTTAAAATATATATACATATACACGCAGTATATTGTTGTATATATGTATACCAATATAAATGTAAACTGTACATCTCCCCTATATAATAAAACAAGTGCCTGCTATATATATATATATATATATATATATATATATATATATATATATATATATATATATATATATATATATATATATATATATATATATATATATATATATATATGTATGTATATAATATATATGTATGTATATATATATATATATATATATATATATATATATATATATATATATATATATATATATATATATATATATATATGTATATATACATAGCAGACACTTGTTTTATTATATAGGGGAGATGTACAGTTTACATTTATATTGGTATACATATATACAACGATATACTGCGTGTATATGTATATATATTTTAAAAGCTCCCAGATTATGCAATATTTTAAAGAAGTAATGAAACTGGGGATATATATATATATATATATATATATATATATATATATATATATATATATATATATACTGTATATATATATATATATATATATATATATATATATATATATATATATATATATATATTTATACATACATATATATATTTGTATATTTACATATATACAGTATATATATATATATATATATATATATATATATATATATATATATATATATATATATATATATACAGTATATATATAAATATATATATATATATATATATATATATATATATATATATATATATATATATATATATATATATATATATATATATATATATATATACAGTATATATATATACAGTATATGTATATATATATATATATATATATATATATATATATATATATATATATATATATATATATATATATACAGTATATATATACAGTATATGTATATATATATATATATATATATATATATATATATATATATATATAAATATATTTCTTTTTGGTTACTCCCAGCTCCCTCGTCACTTAGGTAAGGGGGGTGAGCGTAATCATATCCTGGTGAGAAGGGGGAAGGGAGTGTGTGTGCATAGTCTATCGGAATATTTTGCTGTCGGTTTAACGGGTCGTGTAAACTAGTATACATACATGCATATATATATATATATATATATATATATATATATATATATATATATATATATATATATACATACATACATACATACATACATACATACATACATATATATATATATATATATATATATATATATATATATATATATATATATATATATATATATATATATATATATATAT
Organism: Palaemon carinicauda; assembly: GCF_036898095.1. NCBI lineage: Eukaryota > Metazoa > Arthropoda > Malacostraca > Decapoda > Palaemonidae > Palaemon > Palaemon carinicauda. Next base: position 17,094,641 of record NC_090736.1, on the reverse strand, counting down.
ATATATATATATAGGGTATAAATCAGATCTGGAAAATCTAAAGATTAACTGAAATATATAAATCATTTTGTTGCAAGGCTTCACTGAATTGCATGCACGATCTAACAAGCTTTCCCCGTCTCTGGAGCTCA
>NC_090736.1:17087010-17092010 GCF_036898095.1 Palaemon carinicauda | reverse complement strand
TAGTTTACACTTATCTTATTTGTAGTCATAATGACTCGCGGAAAACGTTGACTGCTAATATGCGATGTTTGTAGATAGATAAGTTAACGATGATTCAGAGTAAATATTATTTACCGAGATTATTCAAATCATTCCAAGCGAAGTTATGATATATTATCTCAGGTCCAGACCACATTGTTGTGACGCCTATTTACAGAAAAATTTCTAATCAAAATTTTCCATCCTGGTTCATGCTCTTCAAAGATGAAAATTCTGGCTTTGGTATAATGATTCTATTTTTGTTTTTTCGTAAACGAGACATTATGCATTGAAGCAAATAATTCGTGTATAGAAAAGATTATACATCAAAGAAATAAATCAAACTTTTATCATGTAAAATTGAATCGCAATGGCAGAAAATCAAAAGCATCCGAGAAAAGAATCGCAAAACCAAACGACATGTCTGCACGACATCCATTGCTGAATCCGTATCAAATTGTAACGCTGAATATAAATCACAGGTTGGAAGAACTGTATCTCTTGGAAAAATATTTTTTCATTGGCAAAAGCAAGATACGGGGAAAGGGAGCAAAAGGAGGGGTTCGACTTGTGCTCGCAAATTTCCAGACAGAACAATGATTTGTAAGGTATGACTTATACATTTGAAGGCTGCAGGGATAGGAAGATTTGTGTGGACTCATATACCAACCGTGTGTCACACGATCGTACATAAATTATTTTGTATATATTATGCTTGTATCTGCTCTCTTCCCTCGCACTAAAAAGAACCAGAACAAACATGTCTATGTGTCGCCTATGTAACATTGTCATTTCTCGAACATATATTTTCCTGTTGTCTTGAGATTTTGTATATAAAGGAGAGTGTTCTTTAATAATACAACTCAGTTGATTGCTTCCTGCCTTTGAGTCACAACCCTTCTCTCGGCTCGTCACACTCATGTGCGCTGATTGCATTATGTAATCACGCAACGAAGGGAGTCAGAAAGACAGACCAAGATGGCTGAATATTGTGACGGTGCCGAGTGAGAGGTTATGATTCAAAAGCAGGATGCAATCAACTGAGTTGTTTATTAAAGAACACACTATTTTGCATACAATATCTCAAAGCAACAAGAATTTTCATGTTCAAATATTGACAATGTTACAGAGGAGAAAAGCAGACATGAATTTTCATGTTCGTTTTAGTGCGAGGGAAGAGCGAAGATACATGCATAACATATACAAAAGGAATTATGTACAATTGTGTGACACACGGTTGGTACATGGCTCCCCCCCCCCCTAAAAATGACATACTGTACAAGTTAAATAGGGCACCCTGATCTAGAGAGGCGAGCTGTAGGCGGGTCATCTGGCAGGAGATAAGCAGGTTTAAGACGATCAATGAAGACCCAGTCTTCTTTGCCACGAATGTTTAGTAGGAATGCTTTCGGACTGCGTCTGATCACAAGGAAAGGGCCCGTGTAAGGGGGCGTTAGTGGTGGCTTGGTAGTGTCGTTGCGTAGGAAGACGTGCGTTGCAGAGTGCAAGTCTGTTGGTATGTGATGCTTTGCTGGGGGCTTGTAAGTCTGGCGGCATGGAGTAAATTTTCCCACGACGTGATGTATGCGCTGGAAATCGTCGGAGGAGGTTGTAGAAGGAAAAAATTCGGCAGGGACGACCAACGGGTCGCCATACACCATTTCAGCTGCCGAGACGTCAAGGGCGTCTTTAGGAGTGGTCCTTAGTCGCAGGAGGACCCAGGGAAGCTGAGTAAACCAGTTGCAATCCTTGCACATGTCAGCACATGGGAGCAGGAATCCAAGGACGCGGTCTGCCAGTACTGACGTCACAGAGGAGGGTGGTGTTGGAGTCTTCGAAGGGAAAGTCTTCCTAATGGAGGGACGTGCAGGATGTCCTACATGCTTGATACTCTGGATCCTGTCGTTGGGCCTCAGCCAGGGCGTTGTAATCCAATCCCAGTTGAACGGCAGCCAACATGTTTCTTGACAGGGCATCGGCAACGGGATTCATTTTCCCAGGGACGTATTGAAGGGTGCAATTGTATTCAGCCACGGCGGAGAGATGTCGGCGTTGACGGGTGGACCAGGCGTCAGACTGTCGAGTAAAGGCGTGCACCAGAGGCATGTGGTCTGTGCGAATGACGAAGGGCTTAACTTTTAAGAAATGGCGAAAGTGACGGACAGCCAAGTGCACCGCCAGCAATTCTCGATCAAAGGTAGAATAACTCGATTCTGCCTTGGACAGTTTTCTGCTGAAGAAGGCCAATGGGCGGGGCGAGCCATTGACCACCTGCTCGAGCACTTCACCAATAGCGACGTCGCTGGCATCGGTGGAGAGAAGGAGAGGGGCATGTGGGATAGGAAAAGTGAGAGCCGCAGCAGTTGATAGGGCCTTCTTTGCATTGCAGAAGGCTGCATCTTGAAGGGAATCCCACTTCAGGTCCTTCGGCTTGCCCTTGAGGGAGGCGTAGAGGGGAGCAAGAGTGGCGGTAATAGTTGATCATGCCCAAGAATTCCTGCAGAGCTTTGACGGTCGAGGGCACGGGGAAGTTCTGAACGGCTGCTACCTTCTCAGGGAGGGGGTGGACACCTTCAGGAGTGATGCGGTGCCCTAAGAATGACACTTCTTTGGCGCCAAAGGTACACTTGTCGTACCGAACTACAAGGCCGTTTTGTTTCAGGCGTTCGAGCACGATGTGCAGGTGACGGAGGTGTTCCTCTTTTGAGGAGGAGAACACAAGTATGTCGTCCACATAACATACACAGAAAGGGAGGTCCCCTAAGATGCCATCCATGAGACGTTGAAATGTGGCCCCAGCATTACGAAGGCAAAACCGGAGTAATTGAAGGTGTATGTACTAAACGGAGTGGTGATGGCAGTCTTGGGGATGTTTTCTGGGTTCATAGGCACCTGATAATATCCCTTCAGGAGATCGAGCTTAGAGAAAACCTCTGCTTTGTGCAGGTAGGAGGTCACGTCGGCAATGTTTGGGAGGGGGTAGTGATCCGGTTCTGTTTGCCTTTTCAGGCGCCTGTAATCCCCGCACGGACGGAGGGAGCCGTCTTTCTTCAGAACGATGTGTAAGGGTGATGACCATGGGCTGGTGGCCTTTTGGCAAAGGCCCATTTCCTCCATTTCGGCGAACGTCTGTTTAGCGGCTGCCAATCGTTCCGGTGCCAGACTTCTGAATTTTGTGAAGACTGGGGGTCCCGTCGTCTTGATATGGTGATAAATACTGTGCTTGGCAGGAAACGTGGGCGTTTGGCGAAGTTCTGGACGGAAAACTTCCGGGTACGACGTGAGGAGGTGGGCGTAGGCATCCGTGGGTGCGCTAATGAGGAGAGCGAGGTTAGAGGGGGCGGGTTGAAGAGGTGTCGACAAGTACGAGTCTGCGTTGACCAATCATCGGTGGGCGACATCAACCAGAAGGTGGAAATGAGAGAGGAAATCCGCACCGAGGATTGGCATGGTGACGTCAGCAAGGAGAAACCTCCAATTGAATTTACCGTTTCCGAACGATAATGTGAGGTTCTCGTAACCGTAGGTGGGTATCGCAGATCCGTTGGCAGCTACCAAGCGGACGTCGGCAGATGTAGACAGACTACGTGGTGTCTTGAAGAATTTCCTTGGCAAAAGAGAACGACAAGCACCCGTGTCTACCAAAAATTGCACGCCCGTTCCTGCATCCTGTAAAAAGAAAAGATTAGAAACATGGGAGGCCACCGCCACGAGCAATGGCCTAATTGCACGTTCTTCGGCCACTGACAATCCTTGGCACATTTTTTTCGCAGTTGCCCTGAATCTGAAGTGGTAGCAGCAAAACTGCAGCGGATGGAAGGTAGTAAGTGGCTGTAGAAGTCGTTTGTTGGGGCGCGAGCGATTGGTGGGTGGTGGGCGGCTTTGTCTCTGCTTCGGCACGTCACGGTGTGGGCGTGTATGTCCTATGGCATTCATGTTAGCTTCAGTTGACGTTGAATAGGCGTCCTGTTCGTCAGGGGTGGAGGCGTTGATGGAGGTCTTGAAGTGGCTGTCCATAAGGGCGTCGGCTTTGGTCATCAAGTCCTTTATGGGTAAACTATCGACATCGGGTATGGCAGCACGTATAGGTCCGGGTAAACGGCGTATCCAAAAGGCACGAAGTAGGTTCACCTCACGAGAGAGCCGTCTGCGGCAGGTTGAAGGCGAGCAATACTGGTCATTTCCCTGAGGGCAAGCAAAGCCCCTTAGTCCCCCAACGGTTGTTGCGAGAGGCCTTGCTACACGTGCGGCTGGCGACGGCGAGTACTGCTGCAGAAGGTATGTTTTGAGGGCGTCATACGCTATTGGCGTGTCTCCTTGTTCACAAAGCCAGTCGGATATTTCCGGGAAGGTGTCCTCGGGTATCGCTGCGAGAACATAATCTGCTTTGGTGGTTGAGCGAGTCACGCAGTTGATGCGAAACTGGACTTCTGCGCGCTGAAACCAAGCAAATGCCTCTCCGCTGGCGAACGGTAAAAGTTTCAATGGGGCAGCCGCAGTGCCAACTGCTGTAGTAGAGCCTGCCATAGTACCAACGATGGAGGGGCGAGGGAGGTGAGGGTGGAAGACAGTGGGAGCGAGTCAACTTCCGGGGTCACCAATGTGACAGTGCCGAGAGAGAGGTTATGACTCAAAGGCAGGATGCAGTCAACTGAGTTTTTTTTTATTAAAGAACACACTCCTTTATATACAAAATCTCAAAGCAACAAGAATTTTCATGTTCAAATATTGACAATATCATAGAGGAGAAAAGCAGACATGAATTTTCATGTTCGTTTTAGTGCGAGGGAAGAGCGAAGATACAAGCATAATATATAAAAAAGGAATTATGTACAATTGTGTGACACACGGTTGGTACATTCTTGGTAAAATCATTCATGGTAAATTATATATTATTCATATTTCCGGGACCTTTAATTCTATCCTTAGGTTACGCCACAGCAACACCGGCTTAGGGGCAGACTTAGATGATTAAAGGTTAA
>NC_090736.1:17069510-17077010 GCF_036898095.1 Palaemon carinicauda | reverse complement strand
TTGAGATTTTGTTACTAATAATCTGGTCTCTTTTAGTTCTCAACTACTCAATTAATACGCTTGCGCAAAAAAAAAAAAAAAAAGAGTGATATTTAACCCAAAAACCCATAAATCGGTTGGAAGCTTTGACCGGGGACGCCTCCTCATGTCCTAAAATAAAACAAAGGAAAAATGTTCATCTTTTCAATTGAGCGTCTGAAAGAATTGATATAAAAATAAAAATTTTGACCGGGTGTCACCAGTCGCTTGCTTTTGACATTACCCATAGTCATAAAACAAAACACTGTGATTCGTCATCAATTCATGGAGATAAAATGTAGTATTCTACACCTATACTATGCTGAGGGACGCATTATAACTCCAACCTCTGGTACGTATTACCTCTTACTTCGTGTTTCCTGTTTCCTACCTTGTTTCTTCTTTCTACCTCTTACCTCCTACCTCCTACATCCTGCATTCTTATAGTTATACCTCCTACCTCCTTCATTTTTTTATCCTACATCCTATATACTTATACCTCCTACCTCCTACCCTCCAGATCCTACCTTCTACCCCTTACATCCTAACCCCAATCTTTTACCTCCTACCGCCTACATCATACCTCTTATCTCCTACCTCCTACATAACATCTTGCCTCTTACCTCCTACCTCTTACCGCTTACCTCTTATAAGAGGTACATCTCTTACATCCTACCCTCAACCTAATGTATTTTTTATCCTACATCCTAGATCTTTATACCTCCTACCTCTTACCTCCAACCTCCTATTTCCTACCATCCACATCCTACCTCTTACCTCTTACCTTCTACTTCTTACCTCTTACCATCTATTTCCTACTTCCTACCATCCACATCCTACCTCTTACCTCTTACCTCTTACCTCCTACCTCTTACCTTCTACTTCCTACTTCCTACCTCTTACCTCTTACCTTTTACCTCCTACCTTTTCTACACTTTCTTTTGTACCCTGCCCCTTTCATTTCTTACCTTTCAACGCTTAATTCACTAGCATACCTCCTACTTCCTACCCGTTACCCGTCACCTCTTACTTACCTTTAAATTTACTTTTACATCTTACCACACGTCTTATTTGTTTACCTAGATTTTTTTTTTCACCTTTTACATCCATTACTCTCTACCTCGTACCTCCTACATCCATTCCTTGACCCCCTATCTAGAACTTAAGATAATTTTTTACCTATTAGTATTACGTCCTAATCTCTACAATCAACCGCATTCCCCCTCATCATAATATACATCAACATAGACATCTATCAAGTAACTTATCGTTCCTACAAGACGTACCTACACGCTACACGCTACCGTGTGATCTACATTAGTCTTTAACACCGAGTCCTGTGACTGACATGAAACATAAGTCAATTACCATTACTACCTTCTCTCAAAAATTGGCAACTCCTCGCCATGACTATGGATAATGTCAAAAGCAAGCGACCGGTGACACCCGGTCAAAATTTTTATTTAATCTCCATGAATTGATCACGAATCACATTGTTTTTGTTTTATGACTATGGGTAATGCCAAAAGTAAGCGACCGGTGACACCCGGTCAAAATTTTTATTTTTATATCAATTCTTTCAGATGCTCAATTGAAAAGATGAACATTTATTCTTTGTTTTATTTTAGGACATGGGGAAGCGTCCCCGGTCAAAGGTTCCAACCGATTTATCGGTTTTTGATTAAATAAATGTATATATATATATATATATATATATATATATATATATATATATATATATATATATATATATATATATATATATATATATGTATGTATGTATGTATGTATGTATGTATACCTACTACATATTGATGATAAATATAAATATATACCTAACTATATATGTGTGCATATATATATATATATATATATATATATATATATATATATATAAATATATGTATAAATATATATATATATATATATATATATATATATATATATAATGTGTATGTGTGTATATACATATATATACATATATATATATATATATATATATATATATATATATATATATATATATATATATATATATATATAAATATATATATATATATATATATATATATATATATATATATATATATATATGTATGTATAAACATATATATATATATATATATATATATATACATGCACAAACTTCTACTCACACTGGTATCGAACCCAATTCTCTTCAAATGGCAAGTTAACTACCAATCATGACAGCAAATGCACTATAAGATAACGGAACATATGAGGTAACTGCATTAAATAATTCATCTGCTAAGCCAACTACCTTACTATAAATACGTTCATTCACACACATACAAGCACAGACACACACACAAGCACAGACACACACACATACACACACACACACACACACACACACACACACACACACATATATATATATATATATATATATATATATATATATATATATATATATATATATATATATATATATATGTCTATCATGGCCATAGATATTTCATGCTCATCACGTGTCAGCTTTCGTGATTTCTACAAGCATACATGTATATGAATACATGCTTAGATAATTGCACACATTTTATATACACACTTATGTCTTTGCAGTACGTCATCACCATCACCATTGGTAGTAGCTAGACCACTAAAGGACAAAGGCCTCAGACATGTCCTTCCAGACGCGCCTGTTTATGGTCTTTCTAAGTCACTCTAAAACCGCAAATTGTCTTAGTTCGTCAATTTATCGTCTTCTGTTCCTTCCCTTGCTTTGTTTGCAATCTCTAGGGTCCCATTCAGTTATTCTTAATGTCCAAGTATTATCTGTCATTCTCATTATATGTCCTGTCCATGTCCAATTTGTTTTCTTACAAGTTGTTAGAATATCCTCTACTTCAATTTGCTCTAATATCCATGTTACTCATTTTTTGTCTCTTAGTGTTATTCCCCTTATTATTCTGTCCATAGCGCTTTGTGTTGTAACTCGCAAAATACTAAACCTGAATGAATGATGAATAATTTTGAACAAATTTTAGTAAGAAAAAATATATATAAATTTATCGAAGACTAAATGAAAATTTAATGTTTGAAAGCTCCAAAGCAATCTCCGCCTCTTCACAAGACGGCCGGCGAATATCTCTAGTGATTCTTTGATTAATATTGTAAGCAAAGCATACAGTCAATGTTTGACCATCAATCCGAGGCGACAAAGTCGTTAATATTATATGTTTTTTTTTTTCTACGGAGTTTTGAGAAATATTTCAGTCAGTATATAATATGCAAGAGAAATTTCAAAAATTATTTAAAGTAAACTTCCTAATTATCTTCAGAATGATGATGATTATATATACAGGCGAATGTTATTATATAATGCATGATTACATGAATACAAAATATGGAGAGTACCATGATAAGTCTATAACATTCAAAGGTTTTGAATTATTCACTTAATGATTTTATTTAATTTGTTTCCAATTCTTTATTGATCTAAGATGTTATGAAAAACTCTAACCGTAATTTCGAATTAAAATCCAGCTTTGTTGGTCAGACCATAATATATTTATAAATCTCAAACTTGCAGCTAATCTTTTTTATGTTGAACAAGCTGAAATAAGTCTTTTTTTATAGTTTATATATAAAAGATCTATTTCAATGTTGTTACTGTTCTTGAATTGTTTTATTTTTGTAGTTTATTTATTTTCATATTTCCTTTCCTCACTCAGCTATTTTACCCTGTTGAAACCCGACTTTTCCAACTTGGGTTGTATTTAAGCTGATAATAATAATAATAATAATAATAATAATAATAATAATAATAATAATAATAATAATAATAATAATAATAATAATGACATGGAGGCCATTCATCCCCTTATTTATAAAATCTTCAAAGTTGGACACAATGAGGGAAGAAAAAAATCTGGTAGATGACTGTGCAGCACAGACTCTCAAGTAATGCCTAGATCAGACAGCTTGATGCGTACTAACCGTAATCTATTTATGAGATCTTCCATACTTGACTTCTCATGTGAAATGCTGACCTTAAACACAAAGAAACCCAAGGTCATATAGTCGTGATAATAAATTACACGTGTGGTGTAAGAAGCGAGAGTCAAGATATTTATGTACCAGCACCAACAACAACAAAATATCCAGGTTTTTCTAGTTCACAGCAGGACAAAGGGCTCAGACATGTCCTTAGTCATGTCTGGGGCATGGCCATTTTCATCACCACGCTGGTCACTGCAGATTGGTGATGGTGGGAGACTACACTGGTAGCTCACAGCTTACCAACCTAATATGTGTGTCCTTGACTAGTACAACTTTGCTGATCATCCCAATACACAAACCGATTCACCACGTTAAGGTATTCCCAGTCAGCATCCCCATTGTGCATTAAATGGACATTACTTACAAATCTATCCTGGCAGCATTATGTCCAGAAATTAAGTTTAAAAATTAATCTATGAATTAAGCAGAATTGCTTGTTATAAATTCTATCACAGTTAATATACTGACACTGATGTCTTCTGAAAGTTTTTCTACTACACTTTTCTAAGTGAATGATCAAGCCTGATATGTATTTTTTTATTTGCAGTACCACCAACCTTTACCGTCTCATATCTTACCTATTTTCTATTATTAAGATAATATTTCAAGCTCTCAGCCTAGCTTATCACCATCGTTATATGATTTTTATTAATATATGTAAAACCCTTATTGTTTAGCTTAGCCAGTTAATTCAAAAGTAGCGTTTCTCCCCCATTTACATCTTTGTCAAAAAAATTTACATACAAAATTTTTTGGGTCATTGTCAGATTATATAAAATCATATATTATATTCCATATGTTTGAAGTATTTTCCGGATCGCGTATTCGTATTTATTATATGTACTAAATTTTTTACCATTGCAGTTAATAAATTGCATAACACCTGATCCAACTTCATCATATACTTTATTTTAGGTTCACACATGATAGACAGATTGTATTTCCGGTGAATACAAGCTAAACAGGGTTTCTTAATTAGATTACGCACACTGTAAAGACCCTGTACTGATAAATTGAAATTTGTCTCTATTCTAATAATATGGGCGTTGATGGGAGAAACACAGATTCTCTTGTTATTTAGAGCTTGTATCTTTATAATATTACCTCGCGTAGATTTGGCAGTAAACCAAAGCATTTATTATAATTACTCGCCTTTAGCCTTTACTATGAAAAACCCGTCAATTTGGTTAATTTCACACAGTACAACGGGGTAATTTTCTATTAGGAAGGAAAGCTCAATTTTCTTTAAAAAGTTAAAAGAAAAGACATAAAACCCAGTAAGGGTCCCAGCTGCCATGAAAATGGAAAATGTTATTATGATAATTTATCTGTCCTTTGAAAGGGAAATGTATATGTAAATTATGTTTTTCAATTATTAAAAATTTTAACTAATATTGATTTTCAACAGAGCCATTTCACACTACTGTACACGAAATTCTGCATAATGTTTATCAAGAGTCTATGTAAATGGTGACAGTCGAAATACAACCTATAATTTTTTCAAGTGTCATTATTAACTTTTTATAACTAATATTGCCTTTCAACAGTGCAATTTCACAACACACGAAATTCTGCATTTTATGATGATACACTGACATCAACTGCAAAGTACTATATTACACGAAAAATGAAATGTCTGTAAAGGTCGACCACTCATGAACGCTTAGGTCTCCATAATGACCAAGAAAGCTAAACCATTCATTGTAAAACAGTTTCATTTTGCACCATCACCGACATTCCTTACTCAAGATAAGGAGCATTTTATATTAAAGTTCATATTCATATCTACATAATACGTAGTTAGATAGATATATTTACTTCCTTTTGCAACGTAATCGTTAGTTACATTGGTTCAACGTAAAACTCAGCGATATTAATAATGGTGTTTAACTCTTACAATTTGACGCACCCAATATACAGAGCAAGAGTTCATCAAACTACTTCCTTGCCACAAGCACTTTAAATTCTAATATTTACTACGGCTCACAATCACCAATCATTATGTAACTAATTTATCACCTAAGCCAAAATGACAAAACATTATATATATATATATATATATATATATATATATATATATATATATATATATATATATATATATATATATATACATACATACACATATATACATACACATATATACATACCCATACACACACACACACATATATATATATATATATATATATATATATATATATATATATATATATGTGTGTGTGTGTGTGTATGTGTGTATGTTTGTGTGTGTAATAGAATATGAAAAATGTCATGTTTACGTTTATTCTTATTAGTAAATAAAAAAGAGAAAACGATAATATTGAAATAACTGTCGCCGTTCGCTAAACAACATTCACTTACCATGCAAAGTGAAGTGAGTTGCAATTTGCCCTCAATAAGATCTTGAGACATCGGATCCGTCTTGACTAAAGGTACATGGATCATTCACATATATCATAGACTTAGAATCTTGGCGCAGTGATTATTCGTTAGTTCCGTTGGCGTCAGTGACCCCGACAGTTGTAACTGTTTCCATGGTGTAACTTCGTATGTTTGAATAATGTAGACACCTCTGTACCAGCCACCCTGTAACGAAAATTCTACGTTAAAGGCTGTACATATAACAACAACAAATGCAACCGTTTTTATTCCACTGCAGGACAAAATCCTCAGGCATGTAATTTCATGTCAGGAGTTTGGCCAGTTTACATCATCACGTAGGCCAGTGCGCATTGGTGATGGTGGGAGAGTTTCGCCTGCTCGCTCACATCAAACCAACCTAACGTGCCGGTGCGTAAACCCCACTCTGTTTATGCCGAAGAATCCTTAACTGTATTATAACAGCTTAATTTGTTTACCAGAATAAATCCTCGTAATCGTGTGAAATATAAAATGCAATCTCAGTCTTTAATCGAGTTTCTGCAAAAGCAAAACTGAGTGACCCTCTCCCATGAATTAGACCGGGGGTTGAGTTTAGCTGACGTTTGAATTAGAAGATATTATAAGGAGAATGACATATAACGAACAATAAGAATACCATAATGGATCCCTAGATACGGCAAATGAAGCCGGGAATGAAGAGGAGACGAAGGATTTATGAGCTAAGAAAATTTGCTGGTATAGACTGGCATAGTAAGACCATAAACAGACGCGAGTGGAAGGTTGTGTCTGAGGCCTTTGCCCCGCAGTGGACTAGCGACGGCTGATAATAATGATCTGCATCATGATAATTAGAACCAATATTAACCTTTATTCCGTAGTAGAATAATAACTGACCTCACCAACACGAAACCATCGCTTTCGATTGAGCAGACAACAGGTTGGAGAAAGCAGTTTTGGTACTTGAAATACTTTCACCCACTACTCACTGGGAACAAAGAAAATACCCAGCTGACCGTAATCACTACCAAATGGATACTGCTTCAATAACTATCTAACTAGTGGTGGCCGGTA
>NC_090736.1:17054957-17064010 GCF_036898095.1 Palaemon carinicauda | reverse complement strand
ATATTTTTGTACACTTTTATTTGAATTACCAGGAATGGGTACTTTTAGGAACCTTACATCGACAGGATATTAAATCTCTCTCTCTCTCTCTCTCTCTCTCTCTCTCTCTCTCTCTCTCTCTCTCTCTCTCTCCTCTCTCTCTCTCTCTCATTTCTAAGAACTGAGAATGATATAGGAATTTTAAAATCATTGTTTTTCATTACTGCTTAAGAAATTAACTAAATGCTGAGTTATATGCTATTGCCTAAGTAAAGACATTACCAAACATTTCCGTTACAGTTTACAAGGTAGTTATGCCCAGCGAAGGATAGGTATTATTGAAGTCACTTCGGGATTTATTCACCCTAATTCTCTAATTGTTATTTATAGAAATATTACTTTATGGCATTTTTAAAGAACACAACAAATTATACAAAATCTGTATGTATACGTGTATATATATATATATGTATATATTACTGTAATGTGCGGTGTATAGTGTACTATTGCTACTCGTGCAACTGTCAATATATAACTGGGATAGAGGAGAACAATATGACGGATAAAAATTCTATTCATACCATTATAGGATTTTTATTGCTATGCCAATTTTTTTTTTAAGCTTATATAATAACCGGAGTCTTCGACGCCTGTTTCTTCACGCTTTTTTTAATAAAATCAGAGAGAACCTTTCTGTTTTATTCATATAGATTGACCTTAATCATATATGAATGATGTTATTGGAAGCCTCTCCATCGATTTTATCCTATGAATAAGAAATATTTTCTATTTCTACTTGCACGTATAAACATTATTTTGGTGCTGATCATGAATGCGTAAAAATTATTCAGCATATTTCATTATCAGTGGGGAGAAGTGACACCATTAATAGTTTATCATTGAAACCATTTATTTGCAACTCATCTCACAATCAAATATAATTTTTTTTATTTTTTTTTTTTCTGTAATGGGGGATATAAACACACACACACAAAATACAAATGAAAATGTAACGAATCAAGATAGAAATAACGCAGGAAAAAAATAGTTACTAAAAAAAAAGAAAAAAACGAACCAAAGCAATTAGATTACATTCCTTAACGTTGCAACTATAGGAAAGGTTTAGCCTAAATTTTTTATCTGCTTTTTTAATGATTTATAAGTTGGGAATTTTTACACTTGAAAACTCCTTAAACCTGAATATTCCATCGAACTTTAATGCTCCATAGAGGTATGATTGAAATAACAGACTAGTTATGAATTGCAAATTTGACGGTTCTCTCTCTCTCTCCTCTCTCTCTCTCTCTCTCTCTCTCTCTCTCTCTCTCTCTCTCTCTCTCTCGTTTACGTTGCACAACCGGTAGCATTTCCCTGCTCAAGTGCTGCGTTCGATGTTCCACTAGGTAAGTGAAAAGAACTATAATGCTTCTTCATAGGATATTGTTTCAATTTGACTTGAATCTTAGTTTAGTCGACCTTTGTAGCGAGTTGGCGGTACACATTGACATGGCAGAGAATAATAACCTGACGGATGCAAGTCACAAGTACTCCTTCAAAAGGAATATCATCAAATAATAAAAAATCAAACTCGTGGGAGAGCCATCTCTCTCTCTCTCTCTCTCTCTCCTCTCTCTCTCTCTCTCTCTCTCTCTCTCTCTCTCTCTCTCTCTCTCTCTCTCTCTCTCTCCTAGTCTAGTAGTCTAAAGAAAAAAAGAGCCCTTCGCTTCGAAAATATACAGTATATATTTTTTTTACCTGATTGTTGGTTTATTATGGACAAAATCGAGTATCTCTCTCTCTCTCTCTCTCTCTCTCTCTCTCTCTCTCTCTCTCTCTCTCTCTCTCTCTCTCTCTCTCTCTCTCTCATATATATATATATATACTATATATATATATATATATATATATATATATATATATATATATATATATATATATATATATATATATATATATATATATATATATTATAAATAAAATATATATATATAGTATATATTATATATATATATATATATATATATATATATATATATATATATATATATATATATATATATATATATATATATATTATGGGAGGAACGTAGAGAGTAGAGGTCACCATTTTGTTTTTGTTTCATTTTTTGATGTCGGCTAGCCCCCAAAATTGGGGGAAGTGTCTTGGTATATGTATGATATATATCAATGTAACCTCAAATATGCTAATCTCCAGCAGATGGACTTTTAAATAATATCACCCCATCACTAATCCTAATTCGCTTGATGGCCTCGCTTGCTGTTTCTCAATTTTTCTCTAAAGATCAGGAAGGACAAGAGGGTCAGGTGAGCAGGTGTTGCTAAGGGAAGGGTTTAAGGCTGCATGCCTTAATGAGCATATATCATTGACAAAATCTTTTATAATTCTCATGGCTCAGGTTTTTTAACTGTTGGGATTGGTCATGACCACTGTCCGCTCGTCCCGTACAGTTGCAAATGGGTAATTTTGTTTATTTTTGTAAAATAGTTGGAGCTAGCATCTCAACCCTAAATATTTGTTCAGAAACCGGAAGGAGAAGCATATATATATATATATATATATATATATATATATATATATATATATATATATATATGTGTGTGTGTGTGTGTGTGTGTGTGTGTATATTTATGTGTTCTGTTCCTATATATATATAGATATAATATATATAATATATATATATATATATATATATATATATATATATATATATATATATATATATATATATATAAATATACATATATATATATATATATATATATATATATATATATATATATATATATATATATATATATATATATACATATATATATATATATATATATATATATATAATATATATATATATATATATATATATACTATATATACATATATATAATATATATATATATATATACTATATATATATATATATATATATATATATATATATATATATATATATACATATATATATATATATATATATATATATATATATATATAATATATATTATATTATATACAATATATATATATATATATATATATATATATATATTATATATATATAAATATGTATATATATGTATGTAGTATATGCATGAATATATTATCATATATTTACATATATTTAACTGAGTGGATAACTGTAAGTAGTAAATTGCTACTTGGAAATTTTAAATCAAGGCAGCACAATATGAGTATTATAATTTGCTTTGCACCAACAAATGATTCCCCTGAAGATAGGAAATATAAATACTGCTAAGAACTGCAGTGTGTAATAGATGAGATTCTAGACAGATATGAAAATTTGAATATTTTTATCGGTGACTTCAATGCTTAAAGTTGGAATGAATAATCAAGGGATAGAGAATGTGATGGGTGTCGATGGTCTTGGCGAAGTTGCAATTGAAAGGGGAGCACATTTCATAAGTTTCTGTTCAGCAAACAATCTTGTCATTGGAGGTACTCTTTCCAACATAAGAACATCCACAGGTATACATGGACTTCACGATGTTGCAGTTATAAAAATCAAATAGTTCACAGCCATTAATAAAGAGAGGAGGACTCTGAGAAATATAAGAAGCTATAGAGGTCCAAGTATTGGTAATGATCACCAGCTCATTGCTACTAAAGTTAAAAACTGAAATCACCCAACAGGAATGTAGATAGGATACCAAGGTTTGGTACAACTAAGCTTTTAGAAGATGAGCACAGAGAAACCTTTGCAATTGAATGTAGTAATTGACTGGCAGTCTTAGAGACTTCAAGAGACGAAGAACAGGCATTAATGAAGAATGGTGTGATATTAAGAACAAATATCAGTCAGTTGGTAGTGAATCCTTGGGAAACTCATTTACAAGGAGAAAGCTTTGGATATCAAATGATACGTGGGATACTGAAAAAAGGAAACAAAGATAAAAATTAATTGTTGACTGTTTTCGAGGAAGTAGTGAAAATTACAAGGCAGAGCTTGCTAAGTATTCCAGTATTGATAGCGAGGTCAAAAAGAAGTCAGGGGTGACTAGAGAGTTTATTTAGAAAGGAAAGCAAATGAGACTGATGGTGCTATGAATTCAGGGAAATATTAATGGAATCACTACGGGGGCAAAGAAGAAGAGCATATACCCATCAAAAAAGAGAGATGGGTCTATTATAACAACAGAAGATCAAGAAATGCAACGTTGGGTAGAACACTTAAGTGAGGTCATGAATAGGAGATATGAAGGGACAAATTTTATTTCTATATCCGAAGCTGATGAAGACCTTGATGTGATCATGAATGGGTTCAGTGTGTTTGGAGTCGAAACTGTCGTTAAAAACTCAGGAGATAGAAAGCCCTCTGGTTACGATAGAATACATGCTGAGATGATACTGGCTGAAATGAAGTGACCCCCAAAATACTTACAAGATAATTTGTAGAATGTGGTATGAAGAGATAAAACCGGGGGAATGAGAGTTAGAAGTGCTGGTGAAAATGCCTAAAAAAGTAGATGTGACACTTATGTCAGTTGTCATGAAATATATAGTATGCTTATTCTAAAGAGACTCGAGATAAAGATTAATAAAAAGCTAATAGATGAACAGGCAGAATTTAGAAAAGTAGAAGTTGTCTGACCAAATTTTCATTTTGAGAGATGTACAGTAATGTGTAGAATATAGAATCCACTTTTGATGGTGTTCGTTGACAATGAAAAAGCCTTTAATAGTGTGCACCGGCCAATTTTGAGGAGAGCCCTGCGTTATTCTGGAATTCCTCTTAAATATGTAAATTTAATTAAGTGTGTTCATGAGCATAGCGAGTGTAAAGTGGAGTCCTATCAAGGAATATCCAGTGAACAGCGGATTACTCCAAGGGATGTGTTGTCACCTATATTGTTTATCCTCCTCATGGATTTTGTACTGCAAAGATCAGTTGGAAATGGTGGAGAAGGATTGGACTAATTTACTAATAGGAAATTAGCTGGCCTATAGTATGCTGATGACGTTGTCCTTATTACCAGAATATCACAGGATTTGCAACGCTTGCTTACCAGAATGCATGAAATATTACAGGAGGTTGGACTTAATGTAAATAAAAAGATAGACAGAGATGATGGGAATGGAATATGTTTTGGAAGGAGAGAGGATTAATGAGGTAGAATCATCTAAGTATTTAAGAACTATGATCTCTTATCCTTGTAATTGAAGTTTAATGAAAGATTGAAAAAAGCAAATCAGACAATGGCTCGGTCAAGTAAAATTGGAAATCAGATCGCCTGAAATTACATATAAAATCAGGCTATATATCAGTTTAGTGAGATCAGTGTTGCAGTATGGACATGAGTCATGGGTATAACAATGAAACAATTCCCAACAAAATTAGTAGATTTAAGAAGAGAGCCCTAAGAGGAATATTTGGAGTTAGATGTCAGGACAGGATTAGAAATGAAACTATAAAGAGATCACTCGAGTTCCAAATGTGGACGAGATCATGATGAGGGCAGAAAGAGATGTTTGGGCATGCTCTCCGCACTCCCCAAAAGTTTAATTGGGCTCCACAAGTAGTTATTAGAGTTGGAAGACCAGGGTTACATGGCTGAGGACTACGAAGCGGGAATTTATAAATGGTGAATGGAGAAATGTTGAATTAAAAGCTCAAGATAGTGACGACTGGTAAAATCTAATAGACGCCCTTTATTTTATTAAGAGTAGGATAAGATGATGATGATGATGAGGAGGAGGAGGATATTTACATACATAGATTTGCTAAACATATACATAGATAGATATAAATCACAAGGAAGCCGAAATATTCAAAGTCCCCTTTATAGTAGGTTCCAGATTCCAAAGGTCTCCAATCCAATAGTTTTAATACAATCGAGCTATCGTACAATCACGGTTGAGATATAGCGCACAGGCCGTGCGTACAACGTACCCACCTTACCAGAAAATGGGTGAGGAAAGAGAAAGGGGTAAAGGGAATGTTGTAGGATTAAATGGCACGCCATTTTCAGATATTCGTCAAAATCTCTTAAAAGCTCCTGTCTAATTCTGATGTGTTTTCCATTTATTTGTTTGCTAGATGAATGATAATTTTCTAAATGTTTGTATTACTGTCCACGGAACTACTATCTCTAATAGAGAGTAAGTGTGTGGATATATGGAAATGATATATATATATATATATATATATATATATATATATATATATATATATATATATATATATATATATATATATATATATATATATATATATATGCATATACAGTGTATATATATATATATATATATATATAGTATATATATATTATATATATATATATATAGTATATATATATATATATATTATCCCAGTCAATCGGAGTTCTCCCCGTCCCACGAGTGGTGCGAGAGAGTAGTCATACCCTGCTGAGAGGGATGTGTGATTTGTATGCATAGCTGTTTAAATATTAATCCATCATTTTTGATGGGTCGCGCACACTGTGTGCGTGTAACACACACACACACACACACACACACACACACACACATATATATATATATATATATATATATATATATATATATATATATATATATATATATATCATTTATTTATTTATTTATCATTTCCATACGTCGATGATACTCCAAGAACTTACTCGTGTGTGCATTGTTCATTATATCAGCCATCAGGAATTATAGTTCGTAAATAAATTGTTCCAGCTGTCACCAACAGTCATCATGAAATACATAATCAAGACAGTCTAATAGAATGTTCACACGGAAATGGGGTCTGTTATGCAAATAGGGCGATCAAGAAAGTTGAAGTAGTTATAAAAGGTTGCCAATACTAATGAGAAGGCTGAAGAAAATACGGTAACCAATTTTCTTATTTTTCTATACTGAATCTATAGACGGGCCTTTTTTTTTTACATCATCACTTTTTCTATTTTATAGGTTCAATGGCAGATGGAGAACTACTGACGATGGAGGCCTACTAACATGGCGTTTTCTGGTTCCTGCCATCTGCCAAATTTGAAAACCCTTAATGACCCCTTCGGCTTCATCCTTTAGTCAAGATATTTTGCGATCATTCGGGAAAGGTAAGTGTAATTACTTTAGACAATCAGAGATGTTTCACCTAGCTTGTCGACACTCTTCGAGAGAGTCTTCACCTTTTCATTATCTCATTCGTTGTATATATATATATATATATATATATATATATATATATATATATATATATATATATATATATATATATATATATATATATATATATATATATATATATATATATATATATATATATATATTCCATTTTGACACAATATTATCTCGACATTTCCCTAACATTTATTTAACCATTTATATTCCCGTTCCTGTTCATCGTGACTCTTAAGACTACACTGTTCAATGAGTGTTTTTGCCTTCTGATGCCAGGCTTTGGAATTCCCTTTCTGTTACGGTTTTTGTAATCTTTTGTAGCCTTTCCTAAGAGACAGGTTTGATTCTTGGTTACTAGGTAAACAATGTCACTTCCATTTCATTTTCCTTTTTCATACTTTTCTAAGTTTGGGTCAGAAAAGACCCTTAGACTTTCGGCTACTTGACTTTCATATCTGGATTCTTCGTGGATATTAAGGAAAATTATAAGTTAAAACTCTTTTTATACTTTTTTTTCTGTCAAAATCATAGTCCCATTTCAGATCAAAGGACCGAAATGACAGATACATTTAACCAAAAACGATAATGCCAAGCACCTTAGGAGGGCAGCACTTACCAAGCTTCGTATGTTTTTTTTTTTTTTTCATTCTGATTGACCGAAACACGTTGAAACTCTCTTATGTATTCAGTTTTTATGTCATAACTTGTGAGATATAGTTATCGGCCGTTACTAGTCCTCTGCAGAACAAAGACCTTAGACATGTCATACTTGCGTCTGTGTATGGTCTTTGTATGCTATTCCACTCACGCAAATTTCTTAGTTCGTCAATCCATCGCTTTCTCTTCTTTACTCTGCTTCATTTGCTATCTCTGGGCACCTATTTTTAATGTCCCTTTATTATCTGTCATTCTCATTATATGTCCTGCCCACGCCCATTTATTTTTCTTACACGTTGTTAGAATATCCTATACTTTAATTTGGTGTCATTTGTGATAATTTTGTCTCTTGGTGCTATTCCATGATTTTTCTTTCCATAGTTGTAACTAGCATTATGTTCTAAGGCTTTAGTAAAACTCCAAGTTCTTGATGCATAAGTTAAAACTGGTAAAACCATCTCATTAAATACTTTTCTTTTTAGAGAAAGTGGCATTTTACTTTTCGTAATCTAATTTTGTTTTCAAAGATCTCCATCACATGCATATCCTGCTTTTAATTTCAGCCACGTGTCCTGGGGAAACACTTATTGTCTATCATAAGTAGGTATATTTATTAAATAACCTATAAAGGTTCCTCCTTAATTCCTATTTGTTGTGTTGCTGCATATTCATTGGACATTATCATAGTTTTATTCATAGTAATTTTCAGTCCTATATTTCTGTTTTCACTATTCAAACCTTCTATCATCTTTTGCAATTCCTCCCTTGATTCACTAAACAACTATTTCATCTGCAAATCTGAAGTTGTTAAGGTATTCTCCATTTATAATTAATTCTTATATTTCCCCAATTTAAAATTTTTAAAACTTGTAGACATGCCGTGAATAATTTAGGAGAGATGAGGTCTCCCTGTCTAATTCCTTTCTCAATTGGAATTTTCTCACTATCTTTTTGTAGTTTGGGGTGGCTGTTCTTCCTTTATAGATATCTTCAAGTGTCTTTGAAGGGCTTTCATTACTGCTGAGATTTTGACAAAATAAAAAGCCTTCTCATAGTCTATAAATGGCGCATATAGTTGTTTGTCATAATCTGTTGATTTTTCCATTAGCTGGTTAATTACATGAATATGCTCAGTTGCTGAATACCCACTTCTAAAGCCTGCCTGCCCTCTTGGTTGATTATACTCTAGCTGACTGTCTATTCAGGCTAATATGGTCTTTGTAAATATTTTATATATTACGGAGAGCAAACTTATTGAACTGTTATTTTCCAG
>NC_090736.1:17017457-17037457 GCF_036898095.1 Palaemon carinicauda | reverse complement strand
ATATATATATATATATATATATATATATATATATATATATATATATATATATATATATATATATATATGTGTGTGTGTGTGTGTGTGTGTGTGTGTGTGAACGCAAAATTCTTAACTATTATATGTATACATACATACATGCATATATACATACATATGTGTGTTTGTGTCTATTTGTATATGCATAGTACATGCACAGAATATTAATGGTTTTTCCGCGAGAAAGGCATACTTAGCGTAAAAACTGTTTTAGTTTCTGGCACATTCGTCTTTCATATTCTGAATGAAGGTTGGAGCACTTGTTTCGAGATTTTCACTGCATAAGCAGATTCGTAAACGATCAAATATCAAATGAAGCACAACGAAATTATTATTACTTTTACTATCGCTTGACAAGAGTTGATAAGAATAGTATTTTAAGCAACAGATATCCATTTAAAGAACACAGTCTATTGGTATTACCTGCATAATTGTTTTATCGTCTGAAAAGAAGCTTTCTTTTGCCCGTGATCCTTTTTAAAACACAAGCTTTGGCCTAGGAAAACCTTTTTGGATGGAAGTAAAAAAAAAAAAAAAAAAAAAAAAAAACGTATAATTCAAAGGAATAAATCCCATCCGAACTTTGTAAACTCTCCGAATCCGGCGTTCAGAACTCTGCAGAACTACTGGGCAAAAAGAAATAAAGTTACCTTCCCCTCAAAAAAGAAAAAAAAAAACAGAAAAAACTATTTGTCAGATATTTCACTGCATTAAAATGCAGTGGATCTCTCCATCGTGCTCTGATGAAATGCATTACATCGTGTCCAGTGGTAGTTAACGAGCCCGCTTCGTCGAAGGTCCCTCTTAATGGATCATTACGAGAATGTTGTGGGGCTTTTGTAAATGATATGAGAAGAGAGAGAGAGAGAGAGAGAGAGAGGAGAGAGAGAGAGAGAGAGAGAGAGAGAGAGAGAGAGAGAGAGCGAGTTTGTTCGTAGACACAAACCTAAATTTAATAAAGTTTATTATAACCAGATAACTTAATAAAGGTTAAAATTTGATAATTATCTTGATACACCAATGTATAAATTAGATAATTCATATAATATTCATTTTAAAATTTGAATGATTAACTTAACAAACTAACGTAGAAATTAGATAATTAACTTGATAACCGATGTAAAATTTGGATACTCAACTCAGTAAACCATCTAATGTAGTGAAGGGAAAAAAAATCTTGAGTACAATGTTTCGAAATCATGTTAGAATAGAGGAATGAAAGATGACAGCCATCTAATTCGAGGGCGTTGATGACAGGGTTACGATACTGAAGGTTAAACATTTCAATCTGCTAATCAAAAAGAAAATGTTAAGTTTTCAGATAGCTAACGTCTTTGTTACTTAACCCCTATAAATTGTAAGATGCATTATAAGGCCTGCCTATTTCATTCATGAAGTTTGTGTGTACTACAATAAGAGATTTGTCAATTACAGTAAAATAAAAATACAATGAATTTCAAATAGTATGGTTGTTATTAGTCAACGATAAACTGATATAACACAAAATCTATTATAGAATCCTGTTCTACGTCAAATCATTTAAACTTTGCTTTTGTTCTTTCGTTTTTCTTTTTCGACAGTTATGGAAAGTTAGATAGAAATCGTACTTAACGGTTAAAGGTTTCTGGTTTCGGTTCCAGTTTCATCAGAATAGATACTCACCAGAACGTCAGCTGGGCAAGCCCAACCACCCACTGTAGTGCCCAGCCACAGCAGTGGGTCTTAGTAATCAGTTTAAACACACAGTCCCTGGATGGGATCGATCTGCTGCCATGTTAATGTTAGGCGAAGACGTTATCAGGGCAGCTTCCATATGTTAATGCTTGTAGTCGGAGAAGACTTAATGTACAATGGACATAAATTGATAGATAAGTTCCCAACTTGCTCAAGTAGTAAAATGCCATAAAGGCACAACAGATGTTGATTAGAGTAGGCTATAAAATACTGAGCTTATGTGATGATGTCAGTATCGCTGAAAATGTAGGATATCTGGTTTCGAGAAGTATGTTGAGGAGCATATGGTTCGGGTTCTAAGTTTGTCAGTTTCTGTACTCGTTAGTCATTTGTCTTTCTGTTTATCAATATGATTATACAAGAAGCTATCTGTGAAATATGACATAAATTTGATAAATCCTTCGAGTTGCGACTGACACCATGCAATTCGATTCTGCAAAGGACGGGATTGCAATGTCTTAGAAGAATGAACTAAATTCGGGAGTATTATTCTGTTCGGCAGAATACTGTTGTTACATAAAGGTATTATTTTATCTATAGTAAATGGTACAAAGACCTGTTTTTAGTCTATCATTTGCTGTTGCATAGTTTTGCTAGTTGCATCTTCGGGCGAGAGTCTTTTCAACTTCAAATACAAATTCAAATAATTTATTGACAAAAAGTAGTCAAAATGAGATGTTAGTCTTTTCAATGCACACAGATGGCGGGAGTAAAAATACTACCCCTGAATAATTATTCCCACTACATTTAACATCTATTGAGGCACTTAAAATGTCGTCATCGGTAACTATGGACTACTATTTTTTTAGATAAAAGAAGGTAACAAAATATATGCCAATCCTGCATACACTGATGAGTTCCCCGTCAACATAATATTTTTAGAAATGTGAAACATTACACAATTCACTTGTCCAGAAAGTTGCCCATGTACCAACCGTGTGTTACACGGTCGTACATAGTAACGACATTTCTTTTTATTTTTATTTTTTTATATATTATGCTTTGTATTTTTGCTCTCCCCTCGCACTGATAGGGACCTGAAATAACATGTCTGTTTTTCTGACTGTTAACTGTTAACATCACCGGTTGTCGGTTGAACATGAAATTGCCTGTTATGTTTTTATGTCCTTTTTGCCTGGAGTTTATGTATATATAAACGGATGTTCTGTAATAAAGTTACTCAGTTGCTTTCATCCTGCCTTCTTAGTCACAGCCTCTCTTGTCCCGTCACACCCATTACATACTGGCCGAATCAGCTCTTGTATGTAATAGTAGAGGTCACATTTGTTAAGATCCCAGAGAGAGGAAGACATTATAGTGAAACATATCAATAAAATATATAAGAAATGGGCTTTCAGTAAGAAACTGCTTTTTGTTAGTTCATTCAAGGAAATGAAAAAAAACAAAAAAAAAAAAAAACAGTTTTTATATCTTGTGTGATGTTCAACAAAAGAAACAGAGGAGAGATAACGTCTATAATTATTTATTAAGATTTTTTTTTAAATAAACGAAGAGAAGGATTCTTTGGCTTTTGACCGATGTTTATCGAAAGAAACAGAGGAAGGAGGAAAATTTTAGCTTTTCACTGATGCTTTTCAAATCAAAAACTGACAAGAGAAAAAGTTTTCAGCTTTTAACGGATGTTTAACAAGAGGAACAGAGAAGTGGTGAATTCTTGAGCTCCTAACGGATGGTAATGAAGATCATAAAAAGTATAAACATCAGCTTTCTATGATGTATAAGATGAGGACGAGTGAAGAGATAATCATTAGCTTTCGAACGATATTCATCTAAACATACAAAGGATAAGTCTTGTGCTCTTAAAGGGTATCAGATAGAGGAGGAGGCTTCATCTCTATTCATTCTCTGTTACTCTTGATATACACAAAGTCAAGATTTATTAGTTTCCGACTGAAGTCTGTTAATAGGTACATAGGAAGGATAAGTCTTCCGATTCTGGCTGATGTTTATCAAATGTACCGTCAAGGAATAAAGTCCACATCTTTCTTTTGATGTTTTCCAAGAGAAACAAGAAGAAAAATAATAAAATCTCCAGTTTAAGAACAACAAAGAGCTCGAAAACTAATTTTCTTATATTAATTAAATCCAGTAGTTTTTCTTGAAAAATCTACACTGGAAGTTCCTTATGTATTTGGCAAATAAAAGTGTCAGACTGTTTTAAATTCGATCGCTTGGCTCTACGAAAGCTTTTCTTTCAATTTCCTAAAATTGTATTCCCTGATTATACCGTAATTAGGTTACATCACATGAATAATAATGACCTCGTTAATTACACAGAATTTTATACGAGTAGTTTTCGATTGAATACAAATGAGAAAATTCCTCTTATAAGAGTGAGGATAATCGTATGAGAGAAGAAGGTTTAATCAACTTTTTTTAATTCAAAGATGATATGATCTTCATTAAAATACCATTCACACTTCTTTTAATGAAATGTTAAAGGTAAACATAGTTTCCTCTCAATGATATATGAAAGTGTATTCATATTGAAAATAGGCCGACTGATAATCTTATGTGAATGAATTAGTTATTAGATTGTAGTGATTTCGGATTTAGATAAAATGTTTATCAACGGCTGTGCACACATACACTGACACAATGACACTATGTACACACACACACACACACACACACACACACACACACACATATATATATATATATATATATATATATATATATATATATATATATATATATATATATATATATATATATATATGTGTGTGTGTGTGTGTGTGTGTGTGTGAGTGTGTGTATACACACACAGACACAGACACAGACACACGCACACACACACACACACACACACACACACACATATATATATATATATATATATATATATATATATATATATATATATATATATATATATATATATATATATATATATATATATATATATATATATATATATATATATATATATATATATATATATATTTATACTGAGAGAGAGAGAGAGAGAGAGAGAGAGAGAGAGAGAGAGAGAGAGAGAGAGAGAGAGAGAGAGAGAGAGAGAGAGAGACAGACAGACAGACAGACAGACAGACAGAGAGAGAGAGAGAGGAGAGAGAGAGAGAGAGAGAGAGAGAGAGAGAGAGAGAGAGAGAGAGAGAGAGACAGACAGACAGACAGACAGACAGACAGACAGACAGACAGACAGACAGACAGACAGACAGACAGAGAGAGAGAGAGAGAGAGAGAGAGAGAGAGAGAGAGAGAGAGAGAGAGAGAGAGAGAGAGAGAGAGAGAGAGAGAGAGAGAGTTTTATTAAAGACACAGAACGAGCTTCGTTGAATAATTGCAAATTACTGCGATTTTTTATGGAACTGCCAAGAGACGCGAAATCCTTCTGTATAGGGGATATGAATTATTCGAAAAAAGAAAGTTTACCTTGAGAGACGTCACGAAAACAAACGCATTATGTTTTTTAGCGGCAAATAGTTTTGTGATTAGTGGGTGTCAATGTCAACAAGTGGGTAACGTGTGTGTCTGTGTCTCTACGTCCGTGCATGTATTTGTGTGTGTCTGCGCATGTGTGTATGTATGTATATATGGATGGATGTATGTGTGTATTTAAGACTTTCTCTAACTACATCTTGCCTATTGTTTGCTTTCTTGCATATATCCAAATCCCTCAATATCAAAGGATTTATTTCATCAATCATTCTTTTCATCATTGACTGATTTATTAAGATTTGTTTCAATATATCTATTCATTCACCATTAACTTTTCATATACATAATTTTGGTTACCCGAAGAGAAGAGAGAGGTATTGGTATAATATAAAAGTCTTAGTTTTATTTCACTTAATTTGACAATCTTGTTTTTCTTGAACTAGAAAATACAAAATGTAATATGTAGCCTACTCGTACGACAATATCGCCGAGTTTGTCGAATATTTCAAGTTCGAGGAAAAGACGAAAAAAAAAAAAAAAAAAAAAAAAACGAGTGACATATGCAAATAACTGTGAAGAAAAAAATATTATCTCAATAATGAGGATTGGAAGAATAAAACAGTAGTTTACGTGACCGTGTCCTTTGGCAAGAACTGTTGGTGTGCTTGTGGACTATGAGTAGGGTGAACGACACAAAATAGCTCCTTCTTATATAGATATAAACCTTTCTATGTGACTCGAAGTCCTTCAGATGGAATGATTTATTTTATAGGTAAATTCTTTAAATCCTGGGAAATTTTATGCGATTAAATGCATATGCAATTTTGAGCTGATCAAAAGAGGAAACTGTTTTTCTTGAGAAAGAAACATTGGAGAAATGATTCGTGTATGAATAGGTAGATTAGGTAATCATATTTTTAGGCATTTATTGTATATTGAAGGCAATTGAAAGTGAAAAGGCATTGGAAATACATATATGTGTAGTGCTTCAGAGTGGAAAAGGGAGAAAAGATATGACTGCCGGAATAAGGCTCACGTTAATCGAAAGATGGTCTGTACTCGTCGAGAGAGTTAAGGAAGGGAGAAGGGAGTGTTATGTTAAAGTAGGTTATTTAATTGTTTATAAATAAATTCGGTCTTCGGCAGGAGTAAAAGTTAACTGCCCTTTTCATAAGAGTTCGGTGATAACCTTCGCTCCTCCTCGTCGTTAATTAGTGAATTGCCATTAACTCTTTTGTTTATTTTTCTTTCCGAGTGTTTGGTGTTTAGTGAGAGCCGTGGACGAGACTACTGCTGCCTGGAATGTTCAGTTCGGACCGTGCATTGATCACAGACGTATAGCCTAATTCAGCAGCCATTGGTAGACGCCTCTTTTATTCCCTCATAAGGAATTGTGCCTTTGGAGGATTATTTCGCTGGTGTCTTTGAGCCACCCGCGGTAAATTGTACACTTCTTTGGATCACGGACCACGTATGCAGGGGTTTTGTCACCTGCGATAGCCACCTCGCTTGTTACGTCCTGCAAGTGTATGTGTCACTTGCGACCTTCGCTTGACGTTGTTTTCCCCGCCTGAGGATTCTGCGGGAAGACGGTGCCGTCGTTCCGTCCCGGCACTGTTGGAGGTACTATTGCCGTGATCCAAGAGCGTCATCACATCTGTTACGCTGCTCGTCTGTGGACCAAGGGTCCGTGAGGAGGAACGTAGGGAGGCATTACCCAGGTAAAGTTACGATCTTTTCATTATCGTTATGGATATGCCCAGTCCGTTTTCCTGGTGTTAATGATACTCCCTCTGATGCTGACGAATGTTCGTCCCCTCTCTGTCGTCTGATCCATGTATGGATAAGTACTGTTGAGTTATTTCACAGATAGATAATACAGTGTTGGGTTTTTTTTACATGTATATATATATATAAATTATGACTCTGCATAATTCTTTTGTGAAGATATCCAAGTGTTTATGCATTTAGTATGTGGCATGTGTATTTGTATGCCACCTTGTGTTATGTTTCATTATTTGGTATTTGGTTTAGCTTTAAACGTTTGTGTGTAGGTAGGTAATTTTAAGGTTTTCTGCCTTTTCATTTCTCCTATCTTCCTTATTCCTATCTGTTTAGTAATAGGGTAATGGTTTGTTGATATTTGTGGGCCCGGCTTAATATATGAGCCATACTTTTGATCTGTTTAGTTTTTCTATGTTAGGGTTAAGATTTTTAGATATAGGTCAACCTTGTGTATTTAGAGGACTCCGTATATTAGTCCTCCAGGTCATTTTTGTTTAATCATTGTTGTTTGTCTTAGGAGCTTTTTGTTACTCCTGGTGCAAGGTTGAATTTATTTAAGTGTATTGTAATAAATATTGTTAGATTTTTCCAGTGTTTTTGTTCTGTCTTCCCTCAGTTCACCGTGTTACATAAATAATGTACTGCCTACGATTCCTTTAAAAAATCAAAGTTCAAAGAACCAGAACTACGGCCTACACAGGTCGTAACAAGTGGCGACCGTGACAGGATCGTACGCAGGTGTACTCGGTGTTTGGGGGAGCAGTTCAGCTCTGGATTGATGTGACAGTATTTATTGTTGATATTTGATTTTTGGTTTAGTTGCTTTCCTTCCCCATAGGATATTATTTTCATTAAAATGAAGGACTTTACTTTTGACCCGTCGGAATTCTTGGGTTCGGCTGACTGTTTGAAATATTTAGGAGTTTTGACAAGGGCTTATTTGGTACAGTGTGCCCGGTGGTTGGAGATCCCTCATAAGTCCTCTGACACTCGGGCCAATTTGTTAAAACTGGTTAAGGAAAAAGTGTCCCAAGATTTGGCTAAGGGTAATGAGGTAGCTAGCGGCCTAGCCAGTGATTTTGAGAGTGGCACTGATTTTGGGTCAGACCAAGAAGGATCCATAATCAATGATGTGAGTATAAATCCTGGTTTGTCCCTGTTCGCTGATTCCCCTGCAGTAAAGGTTATGTATGAAGGTCCGGCCAATTTTCCTACTCCGGCCAGGGCTGTTAAAAATTTTGATATTTCAACTAACCCCTTTTTAGCTGAGGAGGCTGTTCCCAACCATGTAACAGCTTCTGCTCATGTAACGGGGCAGGAGGAGTTCCATGTAATTTGTAAGAGAATTGAGTTATTGAAGATGCAGTTTGAGGAGAACGAGAGGGCCCGGCAACATGAGATTGAGTTGCTCAAGCTTAACCTTGAGTTGGCCAAGGTGCAAGGGTCCCCTAATCATGTTAGTTCCCCCAATAGCTCATCAGCAGACAAATTTAATATTTCGGGTGCACTAAAGTTAATTCCAGTTTTTGATGAGGGAAGCGTACCAGAATTTTTTAAAGCTTTTGAGAGGGTTGCTACCCGGTTGTCTTGGCCCACAGAAATGTGGACGGTACTCATACAGTGTAGATTGACGGGCAAGGCACTCCGGGTATATAATGCATTGGAAGAGGGCCTTGCCAGAGATTATGACAAAGTAAAGGCTTTGGTTCTCAGGGCCTATGATTTGGTCCCTGAGGCCTATCGCCAGAGATTCCGAACCACTGGCAAGCCCAATTCTATGTCTTATGTTGAGTACGCTCGTCTCAAGGAGGAGCAGTTTGACAACTGGCTGAAAAGTCGTCAAGTTGCTTCCTTCTCTTCCTTGAGGGAACTGATGGTACTGGAGGAGTTTAAGAAGGTGTGTAGTAAAGAATTGAGGGTTCATCTGGAGGACACTAAAATTTTAACTTTGTCCAAGGCGGCTCAGGTAGCTGATGAGTTTGTCCTGACCCATCGGGCTGGGTCAGGTAACTTCTCATCCTCATACCCTAATAATAATAGTAATTTGTCTTCTAAGTCGAATAATCCCTTTAAAAACCAATCTAGTACCCCAAATAGTAGCATGAGTAATCATGTTGGTAGTGGCTTCAGAAAGGACTTGAGTGGTGGGCATACTCTGGTTTTTTCTAACCGTGGCAATTCGGGTAAAACTAATCAAGTTAGAGGTAATTGCTTTTGGTGCAATAAGCCAGGGCATCGACAAGCTGAATGTAGAGCCAGGAGCCGTTACCTCCAAAAGATCCAAATTAAGAGTCAAAATAATGTTAATCAGCCTACACCAATCTCACTAATCTCAAATAATTCTATTTCAGAGAGTAAGAATAGTAAAACTGTTGATCCCCAGGCTAGTAGTGAACCAGATGTAGGTAAAGTAAAACCTGTATTGGGTGAGTCCACTGGTAATTTATGACCATTTAACAAATATGTCTACCCCGGAAAATTGAAATCTGAAACCTCTACACTTTATGTTAAGTTCTTGAGGGACACAGGATCCGCTAGATCTTTGGTGTTGGCAGGGTCCTTGTCTAACTTAGTTCCCTATACTGGAGAATACGTGGTCCTGGGAGGATTTCCCGATACGGTGGTATCTGCTCCTTTAGTAAGGGTGGAGCTGTCCTTCCCAGGGTATCACAAGGTTACTGAGCTGGCAGTAGTTGAGAGCCTGCCGATACCAGGAATAGACGGAATCCTTGGGAATGATATGTTGAGTGCTGAGGGGCAGGAATTATTTCCTATTGTTTCGGTCACGGCTTGCCCTGTGGCAATAACTACTCGAGCCTCTGCTAAGCGTGCAGCGGAAGCTGATAATGATGATGACCTAAATTTAAGTAATATAGAAGTAGAGGTAGCGAAGCTCGGGCTAGTAGAAGGTAGTAGTAGTAGCAGTAGTTCTAGTTTTGGAGTGTTTAAATTATTGAAATCCGATTGTGACCGTCTCTCTTTCATACAGGCTCAAAAAGATGAATTTTCATTTGAGTTAGGTAATACTGACGATTTGACCAGGCCCAGGTTTGTGGTTTTGAAAGGATTGTTGTATAGGGTCAGTCATCCCCCAACTCATCAACTAAATGTGACTAATTGTTTAAGACAAATTGTGGTACCTACCAAGTTTAGGGAGGCTGTGTTAAGCCTTGCACATGAGGACTCCTTTTCTGGCCACTTAGGCTTAAGTAAAACTTTTTGTAGGTTGAGTAAATGTTTTTGGTGGCCAGGAATGAAGTCTTCGGTGAAGAAATTTGTAAGAACTTGTGAAGTGTGTCAGGTGATGGGTAAACCCAATCAACCTATTCCCAAGGCTCCTCTTAACCCAATTCCTTCAATTGGAGAACCCTTTGCAGAATTGGTAATTGATGTGGTAGGACCTCTGCCTAGGACGAAGTTAGGGTTTACGCATCTCCTGACCATAATGGATAGAGCATCACGTTTTCCTGAGGCCTTTCCAATGAAGAAAATAACCTCAAAAGCTGTGTTTGACAAATTAATGGAGTTTTTCTCCAGGTATGGACTGCCTCGTAAAATTCAGTCGGATTGCGGCTCGAATTTTACAAGCAGGGTATTTAAGAGTAAGTGTGCTGAACTGGCCATTCAGCATATTACCAGTGTACCCTACCATCCTGAGAGTCAGGGTGTGGTGGAAAGATTTCACCAGACCCTTAAGTGTATATTAAAAAAATATTGTTATGAGCAAGGAGAGGATTGGGATAAAGGGCTTCCCTTTGCTCTCTTTGCCATAAGGAATTTTCCCAATTCTTCTACTGGCGTTGCTCCCTTCGAATTAATATTTGGGCACAAGGTTCGAGGACCTTTGGAAATCTTCCATGAATTGCTCGAAGTAAATCAGAGAGGAGAGCGTACGGTGGGAGAAGTTGTTAGTGAACTTAAGTCCAAGTTAGCCGTAGCTTGGAAGTATGCCAAAGATAATTTGTCTGCTTCCCAAGCTACAATGAAAACCAAATTTGATCAGAAGTGTAAGGTACGCTCATTTGAGTCCGGGGACTTAGTATTAGTTTTAAGCACAG
Source organism: Palaemon carinicauda (assembly GCF_036898095.1). NCBI lineage: Eukaryota > Metazoa > Arthropoda > Malacostraca > Decapoda > Palaemonidae > Palaemon > Palaemon carinicauda. The sequence continues at coordinate 17,026,415 of NC_090736.1, read as the reverse complement.
ACCCAGACAACTTCCTTGAACCCAGGTACAAGGGCCCCTGGAAGGTGTTGAGAAAGTTGTCCGAGGTCAATTATGAAGTTGAAGCCCCTGGAACTAGTCGTAAATGTAAAATTTTCCACATAAACAGGTTGAAATCTTACTCTTCTGATAGACGGGATCCGTTGGCCATTGTTTTTGAGCCAGTTATAAGTGTGGTTGCACCTGTTGAGGAAAACTTGGAAGATGTTTTGGACCAGGTGCCTTCAGATGCTCTAGGTAATAACTTGCAAAATTTAGGTGTATTAAAAGAGGGGTTAGAGCATCTGGAGGCACCTCAGAAACAAGATATACTAAACCTAATTATGGAATTTTCTGACTTGTTTCAGGACTCTCCAGGAAGGACGAGGTTGCTCCAGCATGATGTTGATGTTGGGGACGCTTCTCCGGTTAAGCAAAGCCCGTATCGCCTCAGTCCAGAGAAGCGTGCCATTGTTGAAGACGAAATTAAATACATGCTGGAGCACAATCTCATACAACCATCAGTAAGTCCATGGAGTTCCCCTATAGTCTTAGTGAAGAAGCCTGATGGTAAATATCGTATGTGTGTTGACTATAGGAGGGTAAACTCGGTTACTAAAAATGATTCCTTTCCTCTTCCCCGTATTGAGGATTGTCTGGACCTGATAGGTCCTGCTAGGTTTATTACAAAATTGGATCTGTTAAAGGGATATTGGCAGGTCCCCCTATCTGGCCGTGCCCGTGAAATTTCAGCATTTGTGACGCCCTCAGGGCTTTACGAGTGCAAAGTAATGCCCTTTGGGATGAAGAATGCTGCCTGTACTTTCCAGCGTCTGATGAACAGGGTAATTTGTGGCCTGGAAGGTACAGAAATCTATATAGATGACTTGGTGGTACACAGCAACGACTGGCGGACCCACCTGGTAAGATTAAGAAAAGTTTTTGAGGCACTTAGGGCCGCCGGTCTTGTTGTGAATCTGGGTAAATGTAACTTTGGGAAAGCTAAGGTTAGTTATTTGGGTCACGAGATTGGCTTGGGTAAAGTTGCTCCTAAGCAAGCCAATCTCGAGGCCATAGTTGCTTTGAAGAGACCGTGTAATGTCAGAGAAGTTCGTAAGGTGCTGGGTATGTTGGGATATTACCGTAGGTTTGTCCGAAACTTCTCTGACCTTGCACAGCCTCTAACTAATTTATTGAAAAAAGGGCAGAAATTTATTTGGTCTTCTCGATGCGAAGAAGCATTTTTAAAACTTAAGATGTTACTCGTGTCTAATCCAATATTGGTTTCTCCCAATTTTCAGAAGCCATTCATCATAGCCGTGGATGCCAGTGACGTAGGAATTGGGGGAGTCCTCTTTCAAAGGAGTGATGATGGTGAAGTACGCCCCGTATCTTACTACAGCCGTAAGTTACTAGAGGCGGAAAGAAAGTACTCCACCATTGAGAAAGAGGCTCTGGCATTGGTGCGGACATTGGTACATTTTAAACCTTATGTAACTAACTTTTCATTCCCTATAGAAATTTGGACCGACCATAATCCGTTGGTATTCATTGAACGTATGAAGGGATCAAACCAGAGGATTCTGCGTTGGGCCCTTCAGCTACAAGAGTTCAATTTAATTATAAGACACATTAAAGGGGTGGATAATTGCATCCCGGATGCTCTCTCACGTGTCTAAATTTTGATCTCTCCCTTTGGTTTTTTTTTTTTTGGGACCCTCTCGGTTCGCCTGGTTGCATGTGTTGAGGTTACATCCATGTTTCAAGGTGTGTATATATTGAGCTCAGGTATAAGGTTTGTACTCTTGTAAATTGTTCCAGGACCTAGGTTGGTGTGGATAATTCTATATCATATTTTTTTTTTCTGTGTGCCTACTAAAATTTATTGTTGACAGGTATAGGATTGAATGTCTGTCCAAATGTTTGATGATGTATTTAAAACTTGCTATGTTCTTGTCCTTTTGCTTAGGTTTAAGATGTTTTTACCTTGTGATTGGTTTATTACTGTAGATACTACGTTTAAGACTTTGTTTTGTTTTGGTTTAAGATATTTTATCTTATCAGTGGTTTGTAGTAGCTTTAGTGTTTTCCCTGAATTCTCTTTATTTTTGTGGCCCTGCATTTTCTGATGTTTTGTCCAGCCTTGTGGCTTATCATTAAAAGAAAAATTTTGCATTTAGTGAATGAAAATTATTTTTCTTGGGGGAGGAAGGTGTTATGTTAAAGTAGGTTATTTAATTGTTTATAAATAAATTCGGTCTTCGGCAGGAGTAAAAGTTAACTGCCCTTTTCATAAGAGTTCGGTGATAACCTTCGCTCCTCCTCGTCGTTAATTAGTGAATTGCCATTAACTCTTTTGTTTATTTTTCTTTCCGAGTGTTTGGTGTTTAGTGAGAGCCGTGGACGAGACTACTGCTGCCTGGAATGTTCAGTTCGGACCGTGCATTGATCACAGACGTATAGCCTAATTCAGCAGCCATTGGTAGACGCCTCTTTTATTCCCTCATAAGGAATTGTGCCTTTGGAGGATTATTTCGCTGGTGTCTTTGAGCCACCCGCGGTAAATTGTACACTTCTTTGGATCACGGACCACGTATGCAGGGGTTTTGTCACCTGCGATAGCCACCTCGCTTGTTACGTCCTGCAAGTGTATGTGTCACTTGCGACCTTCGCTTGACGTTGTTTTCCCCGCCTGAGGATTCTGCGGGAAGACGGTGCCGTCGTTCCGTCCCGGCACTGTTGGAGGTACTATTGCCGTGATCCAAGAGCGTCATCACATCTGTTACGCTGCTCGTCTGTGGACCAAGGGTCCGTGAGGAGGAACGTAGGGAGGCATTACCCAGGTAAAGTTACGATCTTTTCATTATCGTTATGGATATGCCCAGTCCGTTTTCCTGGTGTTAATGATACTCCCTCTGATGCTGACGAATGTTCGTCCCCTCTCTGTCGTCTGATCCATGTATGGATAAGTACTGTTGAGTTATTTCACAGATAGATAATACAGTGTTGGGTTTTTTTTACATGTATATATATATATATATAAATTATGACTCTGCATAATTCTTTTGTGAAGATATCCAAGTGTTTATGCATTTAGTATGTGGCATGTGTATTTGTATGCCACCTTGTGTTATGTTTCATTATTTGGTATTTGGTTTAGCTTTAAACGTTTGTGTGTAGGTAGGTAATTTTAAGGTTTTCTGCCTTTTCATTTCTCCTATCTTCCTTATTCCTATCTGTTTAGTAATAGGGTAATGGTTTGTTGATATTTGTGGGCCCGGCTTAATATATGAGCCATACTTTTGATCTGTTTAGTTTTTCTATGTTAGGGTTAAGATTTTTAGATATAGGTCAACCTTGTGTATTTAGAGGACTCCGTATATTAGTCCTCCAGGTCATTTTTGTTTAATCATTGTTGTTTGTCTTAGGAGCTTTTTGTTACTCCTGGTGCAAGGTTGAATTTATTTAAGTGTATTGTAATAAATATTGTTAGATTTTTCCAGTGTTTTTGTTCTGTCTTCCCTCAGTTCACCGTGTTACATAAATAATGTACTGCCTACGATTCCTTTAAAAAATCAAAGTTCAAAGAACCAGAACTACGGCCTACACAGGTCGTAACAGGGAGAAAGACGATTTGCTGGCGGAATGGGATGGATAACATCTTAGTATAAAAGAGCTTTAATATCTAGGACACATGATCTTGTCCATCTTCCCTATATAGTATAGAGCAAGTGTCTCGATACATACATACATATATATATATATATATATATATATATATATATATATATATATATATATATATATATATATATATATATATACATATATATATACATATATATATATATATTCATATGTATATATATATATATATATATATATATATATATATATATATATATATATATATATATGTATATATATATATATATATATATATATATATATATATATATATATATATATATATATATATATATATATATATATATGTGTGTGTGTGTGTGTGTGTGTGTATATATATATATTCATATATATATATTTATATATATATATATATATATATATATATATATATATATATATATATATATATATATATATATATATATATATATATATATATTTATGTGTGTCTGTATGTGTGTGAGTGTATTCTCTGTAACTCTTTAGGGAAGAGTGACCCATACTCTCCCACAAATTGCTGAACTAGCGGAATGTAATTAGGAAAGGGGAAGGGAGTGGGATTGGTTGGATCTGTGTGTGTACATATCTGAATATTTAGACGTCATATCTTGACGGCTCGGGTACACTAGTGTCGAAGATTATTAGAAATGGACGTTCAACTGTTTACCTTTTTGTCCAGATATATGATGGCTTTGAGACAGTAAGAGAAAAACATTTTTATGAATATAAAAGCTTTCAAAAAATTGTTAAGTCTGATAGTTTATTTTTTTAAAATTTTCTTCTAATTATAGCAGTTGATATTATAGTTTATTTTTTATTTTTTACCGAATCATAGCAAATAATGATATATTTTATATGTTGAGTTTCCAAAAAATAATAGTGCTTGATAAGATTTTTTTTCTTATTAGCTGTCACTGGATAAAAAATTAACATTGATAACCACTTATGCAAAGGAATAAAATCCAACCTATTACATCTGGTATTTATTTCCAGTTTGTAATTAAGTACCTCGATGACATTTCAAACCCTGAAAACAAGTCCCATCCAGGAAAAGTTCTTTTTCACCGATATTTCTAGAAAAAAAAAATGCCTATAGAGGAGGATTTTTTTTTAGGTATCTAGGTTAGCGGAATGCATTTTACAAATTCCACCAATATTTTTCCAAGTTGATTTTCCGTAATTGGCTCTTGGTACGTCATCAATCAGATCATGGTTGGTTTTCAGACAATAATTATAATTATATATATATATATATATATATATATATATATATATATATATATATATATATATATATATATATATATATATACAGAGAGAGAGAGAGAGAGAGAGAGAGAGAGAGAGAGAGAGAGAGAGAGAGAGAGAGGAGAGAGAGAGAGAGAGAGAGAGAGAGAGATTTATATATATATATATATATATATATATATATATATATATATATATATATATATATATATATATATATATATATATATATATATATATATATATATATATATATATATATATATATATATATATATATATATATATATATATATATATATATATATATATGGGTGAAATATGGAGGAGTGTTCCCCTTTCAAACGATGAAGTGTTATGTATCGCTGGACTTCCGCCAATAAATTTGATTTTATAGCTGTGTAACGACACATGAAGTATTACATGCAAGAGAACGAGTAATCACTCACACCGGATGCCCTGCTTTCCTGTGAGCACCAGATAAATGAGAAAATTACTATGTATAAACGTTATTAAACAGGCTATCTTTTGCGCCAAAAATACTCGTTTTCCTGAGAAGTAGAACTACAATTTTACTTTTCAGTATTATATCCTTGTAGAAATTGAATTTTTGAGAGAATAAACAGATCATATTTCTTTGTCCTCCTTTATTCAATCGCACAATTATCAGAAAAAATACTCTCTCTCTCTCTCTCTCTCTCTCTCTCTCTCTCTCTCTCTCTCTCTCTCTCTCTCTCTCTCTCTCTAAACAGTGACTTGTAATTTTGCATAGTTTGCCATAATTATCTTTGTGAATTACATTATCATAGGGTCATTCTCGTGTAGAACCTCTAAAGGTTTTTAACTCAATTATTTTCTGTTTGCTAATTGTTTTTTCCGAGACAATAAAATCGAGCAGTGAAAACGCAGAATTCGAGGAGTAGTTTTTAGCAGTTGTTTCCATAAATATTAGATTGTTTATAAATACAACCTTGTCTAAGTAATACAGTATTTGATCATTCACTTATGAAATATTTGATTGTGAATTTTATTCAACTAACTATTTTATATCAAAGAAATATCCATCAATAGCTCTTAGAGGTTTGATATTGATAATCATACAACTAAAGTGAGTAAATATAGGATTCATTTATGTTAAATAGTAGGAAGTAGGACACACCAACATTTTATCAATTTATGTCCAAAATAAACATCACGCTTCCTTTGAAAGTGTTAGCCAGCTTTAATTAATTAAATTTCTAAGGTTGTTAACATTTATTAATGAAATCGTGTTATAACTTCCAATAGGTCTCCTTTCCTTTTTCAGTAGAAGTCTGCTGATGTTGCTCAAAATGTTGCATCGAGACACATTGGTGACACATTAGACTTTCCTACCTGAATTTCACATTTGCCTATAAATCTCTTTCTCTTTCATTCCATTACGTCAAAGGGCAAATAAAAGCCGTAGGTCTGGCAACCCTAAATTAAATGTCCTGATTGCTACCACTGCCAGACTACGTTGGTCATTATGGTAATGATGCCAATACGCATGTAGATGTTGGGGGGTAAATCTGAATGCTGCCACTGATAGTGCAGGTACCCCCATAATGAGTGTTCTTCTGTTGGAGAGAAATTCAACTTGAACATATATCCCCTCGAGTCATGCATTAGATATTATTATTTTTTTCTTTTTTCTTTTTTTTTTTGCATTCTTATCTTAATAAGTGTTTTGATATTATTGGTTAAGAAGAATGTATCAAGCGATGAAAAGAACAACAGGATGTCATCATAAAACCCCTATTTGGTTTAACCTGGAGCTGACTAGACGTTATACTAATGACTGCAATAGTGAAGTGCAAATATAAAGTCATTTTATTTAGAAAAATCCTTTGAAAATAATGTTTCTATTCTGCCTGCGCATATTTAGAAAGAGACAGACGTTTAGAATGTCCTCTGCCTCATCCCAGTGCTAAAGGTTCAGGAAATGAACCTGGTGACAAGACGAGAGCAACAGAACCCGTCTTGGGTTCGGAAAAGACAGACTTTTAAAGAGTGGAACACATCTTTTTAGGATTAGATATAACTTGTTGTGGTGTGTGAGATGCTGTTTTAAAGATTCAAGAGAGACAAGCTGTTTCAAAAATAAAAGAGAGGCCAGTTCTGACGTATGAAGAGAAAATGTTTGAACGACTTAAGTGAGGCTATTTTTGGAGTCCAAGGAAAGACTTTTTACGAGTTAGAACACAGCTGTTTTAGGATTTAATAAGAGACTGCTCTGGGTGCTGGAACCGAGACAGTCTTTGAGGTTAGAGTAGACAACTTTAGTGGTTAAATATAGATTTTTTTATGATCTGGAATTGTATAGTAATTGGTAAAAAGATATATTTATTAGGGCTTAAATGAGTTTTTTTTTTATGATTTGTTGGGGGTTGACAAAAAGAAAGAAGTCCATGAGTTGAACTAGAGATAGTTTTCGATGCTAGAAAAGGTGAGAGCGTTCCAGAAGCGAGAAGGTAAACTTCCATAGGGTTATGAAGTGTGTTTTGGAACTTGAAAGATGCTACTTTGGAGGCAAGAGAAGAGAATATTTGTTGGGGGTTTAGAGGAGATAATTTTATATAGTTAAAGGAAAGATATTTAGTGGAAAGAAACAATAAACAATTCAAGGGATTTTTGATAAGATCTACTTTTGTTAATCCTTTAATAGCTCGGTATACAAATTCAATATGTAACAGGAGTAATCTCACAACCAAAAATGCTCATAAACTAAAACAATTCTTCCTTTGAGAAATAAAGGGAATTCGCTCGATGCATTCCACACATTTATAAATACACGTATTCACCCGTTTTTTAAGGTTTGTTATGTTATATAAAGAAGAAATTAATAACCCTTAATATCAAAAATAATACAAATAAAAGATTCACAAAAAAGAGAAGGAATATTGACAAATTAACTCTAGTTTTACTTTTGGGGAGAGTTGTGGTTGCCACGCAGAAGACTAGAGAGGAGGAAGATGATGGTGTTACTGTTTGGAGGGAGAATTTCCCTCCATGAAAACGTTGGTTAAAATATAAGGAGATCTCTCTTTTGAACAGCGTTCACTATCACTAGATGAATCACTTAATTCACGTTTTTGGACACTTTGTCGTTTTTTTTTGCATTCTTACGTTCAACCTTTACAAGGAAGCTATTTAGAGACTACTGTGTTTCTATTTCTTTAAAACTGTAAGGAAATAAGCTTTCTTGCCATACTGAAGTCTTATCTGGGGGATATGATTTTAAGAAATTTTACAGGGTTTCCCACATTTTTAACATTTCCCATGTGTCACTCAAAGTGAGAGGTCTGTCGCTCTGTCCCTCCTTCCTCTCAGGTGAAATGTCATCTTTACCTCTTGGTACTCTACATTATACAACTCCAGCAGCTCCTCAGTCGGTAGCTGCTCATTGTGTTCCTAAAGCTGATCCCTGATGTTGTCCTTGACTACCTCCTACCCCATTGCCTTGTCCAAGGACACAATTTCATGATCAACTACTTACTCTATCATAGGTTTGAACCCCCCAAAATCACGCTCTACAATGCATTCAAGTCAAAGTTTCCTCCATGCAGAATTGAGGTTTCCCTTGGGGATTTCTTTCCAGGCTTTAAAAATTATTTGGAGGTAGCTGACAGTGTGGAAAGCTAAGTTGGTAAGCTTGGTACCTTTGGCGACCTTGAAATTTCTCTGGAACATTGCCTTCATATAGAGTTCTTTTATATTTCAATATTAACTGCTGACCCATGGACTGGACAAATGGAGGGGTTTTAGACGCCTGGAACTTGATCTCGATGAATTTGAATTCTGCATCAAGAAGTCTTCAATGGCTGGAGGATGGGCAGGAGCATTGTCCATAAGCAACTAGGCTTTGAGTGGGAGATTCTTCTTCAAAGGGTACTTTTTGACCCAATCCACAAATAAAATGCAAACCATGTTGTTTGATCTCTACCTGACACTAAGCTGCTCCTTCTTGTGTATTTTTCAAATGATAACCAAAACAGGATTGAT
>NC_090736.1:17008150-17011957 GCF_036898095.1 Palaemon carinicauda | reverse complement strand
GGTAAAAAATATAATAAAAAAAAATCCTAGTCTAAGTTTGAATTACATTTATTTGACGATGGTGGTTTAACTAATTTCGTCCATGACCTGTTGACAACCAAAATTAATTATAGCTTTTGGTACCATCAAATCTTATCGAAAAACACCTGTTACCTCTTAATTAAAGGAAATAATTAAAAGTTAAATTTTAGCGTTTCATGTATAATATCCCATTTCTCCTCAAAATATCCCACTGACAACGAACAAGTTTCGCAACTGGAAATCCAAGGGGAAATGAACACGCGGTGATAAAGCTACACTTTTGCCACTTTTTTTTTTTTTTTTTTTTTTTTTTTTGCAGACTTCAAAGTCAATTACTTTCGCCTCAAATACAAAACTTTTTAACTCACGGTTACAAATTCGTTTTTCGTTTAAGTGGAGCTTAGTCGTCGGAAACTTTCTGAAATACCTCAATGGTCTCTCTCTCTCTCTCTCTCTCTCTCTCTCTCTCTCTCTCTCTCTCTCTCTCTCTCTCTCTCTCTCTGGCTTTTTAATAGACTATTCATGTTAACTTATTACAATGGTCTCTTTTCTCTCTCTCTCTCTCTCTCTCTCTCTCTCTCTCTCTCTCTCTCTCTCTCTGACTTTTAATAGACCTCTCATGTTAACTTATTGTGACTAACTTAAAGGGAACGTCCTAGAATGCCATAATGTGGGTGTAATAGACTATTCATGTTAACTTATTACAATGGTTTCTCTCTCTCTCGCTCTCTCTCTCTCTCCTCTCTCTCTCTCTCTCTCTCTCTCTCTCTGACTTTTAATAGACCGCTAATGTTAACTTATTGTGACTAACTTAAAGGGAACGTCCTAGAATGCCATAATGTGGGTTCTCATTCTTTATATTAGCCGAATATCTTAGGGATGAAACGTGGTGCATAGAATAAAAGGAATTAGGGACAGGAATGATTATGGAAAGAATAAAATCCAAGAAGGAGCAAATTGGTATTCACCGTGAAAATAAATCACGTAGTTTTGCACTTAAAAATTTGAAATAAAAAAAATAAATTAATTATTTGTTATTTACAGAATAAAATTCCCGTAGTTACACACCATAACATTTTAAATAAACATTTATTATTTACAGTATATCATAAAAATATATATTTTTTTCTAAAATAAAATGCATAGGTTAAGTGAAATTTGTAAATCAAATTGCCTAAAATTACATAAAAATCAGGCTATATATCAGTTTAGTGAGATCGGTGTTACTCTATGGACATGAGTCGTGGTATGACAATGAAACAATATCCAACAGATTTTGTAGATTTGAAACCAATCCCCTCAGAAGAATATTGGGAGTTGAATAGCAGGATACAATTAGAAATGAAACTATAAGAGAGATCCCCGTTTGTCATTTGTAGATGAGATCATGGTGAGGGATAAATGAAGATGGCTTGTTCATGCTTTTTTGCACTCCCCAAGAGAGATTAGTTCACCAAACTTTCAACCGGGCTCCAAAAGGCGCTAAAAGAGTTGGCTGAGGACTAAGAAGCGAAAAGTAGGAGATGGTGAATGGAAAAGTATTGAATTAAAAGCTCAAGATAGAGACGACTGGCGAAATTTAATCGGGGCCCTTTACGTCAATAGGCGCAGGAGGAGATGATGATGATGATGAGGATGATAATGATGATGACGATGATGATGATGATGATGATGTATATATTTTTACTGTACGGATGAATGTTGTAGGCAAAGCAAAAGGTGAGTAAAAATAACAGGATGAAGAACATTATAAGTGAATTCGATTGACAGAATCTTCCAATGTAACTAATTGGCATGAACTAGAAATTCTAGAAAAAAAAAATCCAGTAAAAAGTAACAGGTGAGTTAAAATTAAAATCAAAATAAAAATGTTAAAACAACTTTATTTGTTCGATATATCAGTTTTCATTTCTATTTGATCAACCTTACTTCTCATCAACTTTAAAACTTATTTTCCTTGCAAGTTTCATTCATTAAATATCAAAAGCTACACTTCAAGAGCAAACACAGACCGTGGTAATCCTCTGTGTATGTTGAATTATAGATTATCAAATAGTCCTGATTAATCAAAGATGAAAATTTGAAATACTAGTAAGGCAACATTTGTCAAGCAAATACAGCATATTTTACTCCGTCTCCCTCGCTCATGCAAACCATGGACTGACCTATATCAATCTTCTTCCCCGATAGATTTAAAAGAAATCATTCTGAAAAAATTGTCAAATGATGTCCTGTTGGCATATATTATATATTAAAGGTATTTCCATACCAAATTTCAGGTCATTTGGTTTGAATACCAGGCCAAAGGAGCAATAAAAAATGCAATTTAAAAAAAAAAAAAGCCGAAAAAAAACTAAATATAATCATTTTGAATAGATGTTTACGAAAAACGTGACTTACATACTGTTGGCATATACCCAGGATACCCTCTTACGAAATTTCAGGTCATTTGGCGTAAATATGAGGGCATAGTAGCCGAAAATGTACATGTTTGGTCTACAAAAGAACAAAAATGGCAAAATTAACCATTTTAAAACAAACGTATGCTTAAAATGTTGATAACTTCCCATTGGTATTTATCTAAGGCACCTCCCTACCAAATTCCAGGTTGTAAAACCAGGGTACAGGAGACCAAAATGTTTATTATTGTTAGAAAAGGACGAAAAAAAAAAAAGATTATTTTACAGGTATGTATAAAGATTATAAACGTTCCTGAGTATTTGCCCACTCGACATTTGTGCGAAATTTCAAGTCATTTGGCCCAGAAATGACTGAGATGAATCGATTTGAAGATTTGACAGCAAGAAAAGAAACATCAGGAAAAACAATATATTTCCCTCCCATGGAGTAAAATTTAAAAAAGGTTTTAGAAAAAGAAAAAAAAAAGATGATATGAAATAGAAAAAGTCAATCAGCGCCCAGTGAAAAAATAAAGAATGAAATTACTCTGTGTTAAATTTTCTGGTCAGAAAATAACAAATTGATGGTAGGATTTCAAACTTTTCAAAGTTAATCAAACTAAAAATCAGTTTCATATACATTATTACCAACTGCTTCACATCAAATGATATCGAAAAAATCTTACTGATTTACATGTATATATATGTATATATATATATATATATATATATATATATACATATATAAATATGCATATATACATATATAAATATGCATATATATATATATATATATATATATATATATATATATATATATATATATAAATATATATATATATAAATAATATATATATATATATATATATGTATATATATATATATATATTATATATATATATATATATATATATATATATATATATATATATATACTGTATATATACATTTGTATATATATATGTATATATATATATATATATATACATACATATATGTATATATATATATATATATATATATATATATATATATATATATATATATATAAATAAATATATATATGTATATATAATATATATACCTATATATATATATATATATATATATTTATATATATATATATATAGATATATATATATATATAGATATATATATATATATATATATATATATATATATATATATATATATATATATATGTGTATATATATGTATATATATATATATATATATATATATATATATATATATATATATATATGTATGTGTGTGTGTATGTGTGTGTGTCAAGTAACCACTGTTCTATTAAATCTAAACTACCATGGTTGAATAAAGTAATCGATTATATACCGAGTTGTTAGCAGAGGACAGTGTGTCGCAATCG
>NC_090736.1:16988150-16990650 GCF_036898095.1 Palaemon carinicauda | reverse complement strand
TGCGGATGATAATCTGTAGATATTGAATGGTGAACACCCATAGCCAACATAACATCCTGAAAAAGCTTTGATGTAAAATTGGTACCACGGTCGGTTTGAACAACTTTAGGTATGCCATATTGAGTAAAAACCTTGACAAGGTGTGGAATAAGATTCTTAGTAGTTATATTCCGTAAAGGAATAGCATCTGGATATCTAATACTAGAACACATTATAGTCAACTTGTATTGATGCTGTCTTTTTTTTTTTTGGTAGAGGTCCAACGCAGTCAATAATAACTTTTTCAAAAGGAACATCCCAGACTACTTGAGGGACCAAAGGCACTGGTTTAGGTGCTTGGTTGGGCTTACCTACTTTTTGACAGGTTATGCAACAATCGCAGAATACCTATACATCACGAAAAAGGCTAGGCCAATAAAAATATTGCAATATACTGTATGCTGTCTTCTTAATCCCAAGATGAGTAGTAGAGACTTCATGGGCCACCTTCATCACATGATTTTTCAGAGATGCTGGAACCACCAACTGTTGTTTAACTTCCCAAGAGGCAGTTGCTGCTGCGGTACTTCCTCTATATTTCCTCATTAGCACTCCAGCTTTCAAGTAGTAACATGTAGATTCTGCCATACTCTACTTCTCTGTCAATGCATTCATAAACAAAGGCTGCAAAGAGACATCGTTAATTTGTTCATTTTTCAAATCTGTGACACTAATTTTATATACATCATTGCATGATGTTGTCAATACTTTTCCAACTTTTCCATTACGACCTTTCCTACTCTTAGTATCAAAACTATTCTCCCTAACCTCAGTAGGAATATCAGGTTGAACACTTTCATTACACAAACTATAGAGAGAGTAGTTAAAATCTGTCCCTAAATCTAAACATACTCCATCTCTCACCTTGTCATCCTCAACAGCACACCTAGCACCACATTCAACAGCATTGAACTGGTCATCAATACTAGGCACAGATTCGGTCAAAACAATACCACGCAGGCCTCTGCTGCGTTCAACTACACAAGATGGGAACAACTCACGTTCCACATCCTCCAACTGCTGAACAGAGCTGACTTCCAAAGGAGTATCACATACCACTGGGTCCAGTACCACACAATTACCTGCAACATCCTTTCCAACAAGAACATCTACGCCAGGAATCGGAAGAGACTCGACAATGCCCACAATGATATTACCCTTGAATATACCACAATCCAAATGCACTCTAGCCCGAGGCAAAGAAGTCAAACCACCTATGCTCCTAACTATTACTTTATCATTGGTAAGACAGTCCTCTAACCCAAGTACTGCCCCTCTAACAACTAAACTCTGCGATGAACCGGTGTCCCGCATTAGCTTTACAACAACACCCTTACTATGTTCATCACCAGTAACCAAAACGCCGTCAAAGCAGAATGGTTTGAAACCATCAATAAATTAGATTCCTCTCCTTTACTCTCTTTCATTCTTCCTAGAATGTTTGGGACATCTAGCTTTCACATGACCGAGCTCACCACACGCATAACAAGTCATACTTGAACTAGCACCAGAGCCAAGAGATTTATCAGATAATTTATAAGGACTTGTTGGTGGTGAGTTTTGAGGCGACTTACTTAGTGTCTTCCTGGATTGGTTACCTGAATAGCGAGGTCTTAATAACCTAAAATTTTCAGCAAGTACAGTTGCTCTTTGAAGAGTAGTTACTTCTTTCTCAAATAAATACCTCTGCGTATCAATGGGTATACTTCTTATAAATTGTTCTACTAATATTAGTTCTCTATATTCATCCATGCTCGAAACACCAGCAGACTTTAACCTTTTATCATGCATACGCACAATATTATGGGAATATTCAACATACGACTGGTTGTCAAATTTACGATATTTACGGAACTTTAAGCGGTAATATTCCGGGGCGAGTTCGTACACACGCAAGATAGTTTCTTTAATAAAATCATAATCTTTACCTTCTTCTAATGTTAAAGCAAGAAAGGCAGACCGACCTCTACCCTTTAAAGCAGGTTGAATAAGAATTGGCCATATTACCTTAGGTAACTCTAAACTATCTGCCAACTTCTCAAATAAAGCAAAAAATTCATCAGGCGAGTTTTCGTCAAAGGAAGGAATCATCTTTGAATACTTAATTACATTAGTGTTACTATCTTCTAACCAAGCTACACCACCAGTTTCGCGTTCAATTTTAAGTTGTTCTAACTTGTACTTATATTCACGCTCTCCACGTTCTAACCGCTCTTTTCGGTCTCGTTCTTCACGTTCTGACCTCTCTTTTCTATCTTTCTCTTTTTTTCTCTTAGCATACTGCAACTCTAACCTCTTTACCTCTAACACTGAACTTATTTCATCACAAAGATCAAACGCTTCTTCAGTTAATATATCATTATCAACCAATTTACTTATTACACAATGCATGACTTGTGATTTACGCCACGTTTTCTTGACATCACGAACAAATTCATATTTACGCGCAATAGATATCCAG
>NC_090736.1:16980650-16983150 GCF_036898095.1 Palaemon carinicauda | reverse complement strand
AATCATTTCTCCTTCCAATGATATTTAATCTTCATTACACATTCCATTCTCATAATCTCTGTTTTTCTTCTATTTATCTTGAGCTCAACCTTGTTTGATATTTCATGCATTATGATATGCGAGCATTGCAAATCCTGCACACACACAGATAATTATATATATATTTATATATATATATATATATATATATATATATATATATATATATATATATATATATATATATATATATATATATGTGTGTGTGTGTGTGTGTGTGTGTGTGTGTGTGTGTGTGTGTGTGTGTGTGTGTGTGTGAATCTCATCTAGTTCAATAGGCATCAATTTGAGGCTCGAGGTGAGGATGGCAGGTTCATCCTTGCCAAGATTCTCGGACATGATTGTTGTCGTACCATACTAATGATATTTTTAGATTTAATTCAGAAGCAGGTCTTCTGAAAGCTATCTAACTGTTAGAAGGATGCTTTTGATTTTATTGTTTTCAACTGAATTACCATTTATTTGTTTATTTATTTATAACAAATAATATCGGCGTCAATGAACTTAGATATCAGGATGTTAGATAGCTCATAATCAATCAACCAATCGATTAACACGCTCTTTACTTTTAGGTAATGCAGTAATAAAAGCACCAGAGGAACATTTAACGAGACTCACGAAAGTTATAAAATCCCCTTCACAAAAGCACTTGAGGCAGATACAACTATGCGTTTTTGCCAAAGGTGAAAACACTTTCTACTTGCTAAACGTCAGCAGGTAACTATTTTCTACTTGGGTATCTCAGCCACGATATGTTGTGTCGAAGAATAGAACAGTTTTCAAACCGTTTGTTAAAGTTTTTATAGTTTATATAGAAAATATTTATTGTAATGTTACTGTTCTTAAAATATCTTATTTTTCCTTATTTCCTTTCCTCACTGGGCTATTTTCCTTGTTGGGGCCCCTGGGCTTATAGCATCCTGCTTTTCCAACTAGGGTTGTAGATTAGCAAGTAATAACAACAACAATAATAATAATAATAATAATAATAATAATAATAATAATAATAATAATAATAATAATAATAATATCACTTTTTATCTCCATCGATTCGTTGATCTGATGAGACTTTATATTAGTACAGGATTTTCTGTTTTTCACTTTCAATGAAATAGAAGAACAATGAAAGAAAACTCTGATCCAGATCATTGTATCTTTCGTGCAATATAATATTTTCTGTAACGTAAATAACAATAATTTTGATAATCACCCTGAAGGTTACAGAGGTAATGTGAGATTTAAAAGGGGACTTTTTGTGACAGATGAAATTTAATTACATTAGTGAAGTTAGCGAGTATATTTCTCAAAACATTCATCATTAAAAGAAACCATTTCCTGATTGGTTTCGAAAGTAATAAGATCTCTCTATCTTGCAACTCCTTTACGTTTTATGGATCTAAGCAAAATATAAGGCAAATTTCTTCAAATATCTTGATTTTATGACAAGAAAATAAACTCAAGTTCTTTTTCTTTCATTGAAGTTTTCTAATTGTCTCAACTAATGAACAACTGACATCTGTGAAACTGTTGAAAAAGAGCAGCTTAGACATGATGCTTATTTTCCCGTATCATCTCAAAATTATTGTTGGCAACTTATGATATCCTGATTTAACAAATACAACCCAACGTTCATATCACATTTCTTAAGAATCAATAAAAATCCATGGTCAAACAGGCTTCACACTAAAGTCGTAATGTTCTATGTACTGATAAATTGGATTGTATTTTTACTTAATCCCATTATTAATTCATTTGTTGCCTGTAGAGAGTATACATGGTATATACTTTTACAGTATGGAGTTCCTACTTTAAAGTTGTTCTTCCGAGAGAAATTCCAATCTAGTTCCAATCTAATCTTGGCTGAAATTCTTGCCCTTGCCGCAAAATCTCTCTAAAGAGTTGTGGAGGCCTATTGGAAACGTTCATGCTTAGCGTTTTGCTCGATAGTTTCTTGTAGCGTCTGTAACCTCACCATCCTTGTAACCTATGGCTGTGGTGTTTGGGAGAGCCACTAGGTCTACCAGCTGAGTCATCAGCAGCCATTGCCTGGCCCTCCCTGATTTTAGCTTGGGCAGAGAGTGGCCTTGAGCGATAATCATATAGCAATAGGGTCAGTCTCTAGGGCATTGTCCTGCTAACCAGGGAAATATTACTATCGCTTGCCTCTACCATTCATGAGCGACCTTTGAACCTTTAATTTTTTCCCGTATCATCATCACAAGCCAAATCTAGACAAGCTCTTAAAAGAAAAGAAAAAAGAAAAGCATATGAGAGTCTGTAAATATGTAACCGACTTTTACCTGCATAGTAACACTACTCTTTGTTATAATGATACATAAAACTGTTACTGGCTATTCTTTATTCCCATCGTTATTTTTCCTTGGAGTTGCTCCTTCTTATCCATTTTCTTATCTTCATGTAGTTTCTATTGATAATACCAATACTAATAATAGTAAAATTG
>NC_090736.1:16953150-16973150 GCF_036898095.1 Palaemon carinicauda | reverse complement strand
ATATTTATTGATTTGCTTTTTTATTTATTTATCTATTTATAAATGTAAATACTTCAGAATTTTCTCTGGGAGTTGGTACGATAAGGTTCGATAATATATATATATATATATATATATATATATATATATATATATATATATATATATATATATATATATATATATATATATATGTATTTACATATATTTATTTATTTATTTATATATATATATATATATATATATATATATATATATATATATATATATATATATATATATATATATTTATATATATATATATATATATTTATTTATTTATCTATTTATTTATTTATTTATATATATACGTATATATATATAAATATATATATATATATATATATATATATGCATATATATATATATAATATATATATATATATATATATATATATATATATATATATATATATATATATATATATATATATATATATATATATATATATATATATTTATATATACACACAATACATATGCGTATACATACATACATAAAAATACTAATGCTTATTTACACATGTATTTATATATTTAGATATATATATATATATATATATATATATATATATAATATATATATATATATATATATATATATATACATTATATATATATATATATATATATATATATATATATATATATATATATATTTGTGTGTGTGCGTATTTACATGTTTGGCTAGATGCATAAGTATATATATATATATATATATATATATATATAAATATATATATATATATATATATATATATATATATATATATATATATATATATATATATACATATATATATATATATATATATATATAATATATATATATATATATATATATATATTTATATATATATATATATATATATACATATATATAAGAATAGATAGATAGATATTTTTGAATTTCAAATATTACCAGTGAAAAAAATTGCCATAACTAGAACTCTTTTTTTTTTAACCTTCAAGTGACAATATATATCATTGGGTCGATGAAGAAAAAAATGAAAACTAAATGAACCACACTTGAACGTATTATGTCATTTGTAAACACAATTCTATGTAAAACATTGGACAATTTCAAACAACCATTCTTCTCAATAGGCGTAGGAAGAAATGATGATGCTTATGATGATGGTGATGACCATTCTCTAATGATGTCAAGAATTTGTATTTCAGAGGATAAACTCCTTACTTCTCAAATTATAAGGACTGTATTGTTCATAAGGGTTTTTTTTTATCAATAATCCACCAATAACTTGAACACTACCAAAAAAAAAAAAAAATTCTATTAATACCATCACTATAAGCACTATCACTAATATAAAATAGAGGGGCACTCAGTAGAGCACAGACATCCGCCGCGGCAGCTTATTTTTCAATATTTTGCTCGACCTTGACCTTTGATCTTGACCTTCCAAAATTTAATAATTTCCAGCTTCTTACATAACAGTTGATCCCTGCAAGTTTCATTACTCCGATTAAAATTGTACCCAGGAAGCTGTTCACTAAAAAAAACTCAAACACACACAAAAAGGGGGTAAAACATAAACTCCTTCCAACTTCGTTGGCGGAAATAAAAAAAAAAAGAAAAATTTGCAATCTTCCAGTAGGGAATTCGCGAAACTGGATCCCAGGTGGCGAAGGAAGAATTCATGGAAATAAGCAGGATTCGATTCTGCGAATGACGTCTTCGTTACTGGAAAATCTTGCTGGATAAGAGAGGCGAGAAAGTGTCCAAAAAAAAGAGTGACGTAAATCAGCGTCAAAATAAAAGAAAATGTTTTCATGATAATAGGGTATGGAGAGAAGATGGATAAAGAATAGATTATCCTTGATCAATATTCGATAGTTATTAAAAAACTACTTCACAAGAAGCTTTCATGTTGGTCAATGTATAAGCTATATATGTATATATATAAATATATATATATATATATATATATATATATATATATATATATATATATATATATATATATATATATGCACATATAGGTAAAGGTATATGTATACTGTATAACACATTATATATATATATATATATATATATATATATATATATATATATATATATATATATATATATATATATATATATATATATATATATATATATATATATATATATATATATATATATATACATATACATACATATATGCATATATATGTAAAGGTATATGTATACTGTATAACACATTATATATATATATATATATATATTATATATATATATATATAATATATATATATATATATATATATATATATATATATATATATATATATATATATATATATATATATATATACATAATATTCACGTATGAATGCATACTTTAATCTTATATCACCCATCAATCTTAATATGTACTTAAGGATCAAGTACAACATAATACGCTAGGGTTCATAAATTTAGAATAATATTTGATTAAAGGTGCAAAGAAGTCGAACTTTGTATTATCATCAGGACAATATGCATACTTCATCGTCCTTCGAAATAATTGAAATTAAATCCTAAAATTCAGGGAGGGAAGAACTCCGAAAACATATTTTTCTCTTTCCTTTGAAAGACGAAGTCCAGAGATTAGATCGAGGATTGATTAGGAAAATTTTTCTATTTCTTGGTGTGCTTTCTTTTAATGATGATAATCACCTGACGTCAGAAACACTGACGAAGCATGTGAACACATACACATATCTATTTACCTATAGATTTATGAATCTATAGAAATAAATATTTCTACAGTTCGGAGGTTAAATTAGATGTCAGTTCACAACAAAATCAAAGTTTAAATTACCCTTGTAAGATCGATATTAACTTATATGCAAGAATTGTAGTACAGCATTATAAATAACAACTGATGACAAATTTCTTGCTTTTAAGAACAAAGCATTGAGAAGGAGATTGGGAATCGAATGGCCGCAGCATATAACAAATGTGGCAATTCATGAGGTGGCAGGGGTGCCCAGTGGGAATAATATAGACGGATTATCAAGATGAAGATGGATGGGACATAGTTCAAGAATGGATCTAATGGATCTAATCTCTGGATTTCGTCTTTCAAAAGAAGGGGGAATATATTTTTACGGAGTTCTTACTTCATTAACTTTTAAGATTTAATTTCAATTATTTTGAGGGACAATATAGAATGCAATTCATTGTGCCGTCTTGGATCCATATTGTCCTGATGATAGAAAAAAGTTAGACTTCTTTCAAACTTTGATCAAATTTTATTCCAAATTTATGAACTCTAACCTATTATATGCATAGTCACACTGATGAGAGAGAGAGAGAGAGAGAGAGAGAGAGAGAGAGAGAGAGAGAGAGAGAGAGAGAGAGAGAGAGAGAGAGAGAGAGAGAGAAGAAGAAGAAGAAGAAGAAGAAGAAGAAGAAGTAATGAATAGTAATTTAGCAACATTTGTATTGGTATCAGCACGAGAGATAAGTGGAAAAGTTCCTAAACAAGATCAAAGAAAACTATCAAAACACCGAAAATCTAATAAACAGAAGATTTGGAGTGAGGGTAAAATCCAAGAGAGGTGAAATAGAATTAGCAGAACTTAAACCCAAGAGATTCGTAAACACAATAAGACCATAATTGAGGAGACGTTAAAAAAGAAAGAAGCATCAAATTGATGAAAAGAAAACTTTAGAGATTTTCTCTGAAAGATGAAAATGGAAATATCATCGACAAAAAGGAGGAATGATAAAAATTGCAGAGGATTTCTATAAAATGCTATACAATAGTGATATAAGAAGTAACTTTGACAATAGAAATAGTGAAAACCCTTAGCTGCTATCCAAGGTAATAGTAGAAGTAAAGAAAGCATTAAAAGACATGAAAAGAGGCAAAGCAGCAGAAGATGGCCTATGAATTTATTTATTCATAGGTTGAGGAGATTTCATAGTAGTCTGCTAGAATGTTCTATACCTACAGCTTGCAAAATGTTTATCATTATACTAATTCATGAATGGGAGACACAAAAGACCTGAAAGATTACCGCCCAACAAGTTTACTCTCAGTGATATATAAGATATTAAAAAGTTCTATTAGGCCCAATAGAAAGACTGCTAGACTTCAATCAACCAAGAAATCATGTAAGCTTTAGAAGCGGGTAATTAACAACTCTAAACGTCATAATCATAAATAGAAGTTAATCAAAACTATTATGATATATCCTAATAACAACACACCTACAAAACATGATACATGGGTAATTTACGATACTATTATCAATATTTATTCAAGACAAATTTAGAGAGAGAGAGAGAGAGAGAGAGAGAGAGAGAGAGAGAGAGAGAGAGAGAGAGAGAGAGAGAGAGAGAGAGAGAGAAAATAAAAAAATATATATATATTGTATTTGATGTCGAAATATTTCAAAGACAAAGCATTCCAAAGAGTGACGTAAATACCGGATAATAATAATGACAATAATGATAATAATGATATTTAAGCGAATTTCCCTTTGGCTCTTATTTACAGATAAGCCTCAATTATATTCGAAAAACGACTGCAATGTACCCAAGATATTATATTACATAAAAGAGGGAATACGAAATAGAATTGCTTGTCTTGAATAACAAAGTTAACTTAGATGTTAAACAAATTATTCGCTAGAGAGAGAGAGAGAGAGAGAGAGAGAGAGAGAGAGAGAGAGAGAGAGAGAGAGAGAGAGAGAGAGAGAGGTTGGAGGCTGTGTCAAGAAGGAGGGAGACTAAAGATGTCTTAACAATTGAAGGAGTGAAAGTGGACTGGTAGGTAACAAGGTTGTGGAAGACTACAGCGGTTTTATTACTATGTGCTCACGCGCACAACTCACGCACAGGAAGTATTTTTTTTTTCTTTCGTTGATTTTAATACAAAAAGTTTAATTATATAAGTTTATATTGTCTGTCGATTAGTTTACACTTTAATATTTTATGCAATGACCTACAGTCTCAGATGTACACAAGTCATGTATATATATATATATATATATATATATATATATATATATATATATATATATATATATATATATATATATATATATATATATATAAATATGCATCTGTGTGGTTATGTATACTAATACATACAACAACAAATGCAGCCGTTTCTTGTCCACTGGATAATAAAGACCTCAGACATATCAATTCATGCTTTGGGTGTGGCTACTTTTCATCACCACGCTAGGCAGTGCGGTTTAGTGATGATGGGAGATTATCGTCTGATTGCTCACAGCAAACCATCCTATTATGGGTGGCCTTGACCAGAAGTTTGGCTGATCATGGCGATACGCAAACCCTTTCACCACGTTACGGTTTCTCCACTCAGAAAGGTTATACACACATAGGTTTATAGACGTTTCGCTGTCAGTCGGTTTTGTGGTCAATCACTTTTGCCCCCGGGTGAGGTCGATTCGCCGTCCTAATTGCTAATTGCACACATACTTGGTTGTGTCTGTTCGCCGTCAACATAGGAGTCGTTTCGCCGTCAATATAGAAGTTGTTTCGCGCCCGTTATTAAGAAATGGACCAAGACGTGCAATTGGCAGCGGATTTTTTTTTAATTGTTTGTAAAGTTATCGTTAATATAATTAAGATTAATATCACATTTTGTTCTATTCTTTGTACAATAATTTACATTATTTCCGTTGAAGATAATCAGAATCACTCCTAGCAAATATAAAAAATTCTACTTACTTTTAAAATAAATATATACCTCCACGCTGGTAAGATATATAAAATAATAATATCCAGCACTCAAACAACTGTGTCCTACCACAGTCAATCAGAAAATCCATTCGTTCCAGGCATTCCCCACTGTCCTAAACTAACTAAAAAAATATCGGAATTGAACGCAATGTCATATATATATATATATATATATATATATATATATATATATATATATATATATATATATATATATATATATATATATATATATATATATATATATATATATATATACATATATATACACTATACATATATATATATATATATATATATATATATATATATATATATATATTATATATATATATATATATATACAGTATATATATGTATGTATATATATATATATATATATTATATATATATATATATATATATATATATATATATATATATATATATATATATATATATATGTATATTCTTGTCTTGTGTAATTTTTGTAAATTTATTATAAAATATGATTTGAATATATTTATTTTAGTTGTGCCATGAATTCTCTAATGTGTGTTTTAAATTTATTATCTTCTACGGAAATAATGTAAATCATTGTACGTAGAATAGAATAAAATGTGATATTAATCTTGATTATATTAACGATGATGTTACAAACAATACAAAAAAATCCGCTGCAAATTGCATGTCTTGGTCCATTTCTTAATTAACAGGAGCGAAACAACTCCTATATTGACGGCGAAACGACTCCTATGTTGACGGCGAACAGACTCCACCAAGTATGTGTGCAATTAGCAATTAGGACGGCGAATCGACTTCACCCTGGGGTGAAAGTGATTGACCACGAAACTGACTGACAGCGAATCGACCATATACCCTAACACACACGCACAGAGTATATTATCATACGGGAGAGAGAGAGAGAGAGAGAGAGAGAGAGAGAGAGAGAGAGAGAGAGAGAGAGAGAGAGAGAGAGAGAGAGCCTTACCTTATAGCCTTATTCTATATTACGGTTCCCCCAGGTCCCTCAGTGTAAGGCACTTCGTATATCCACCAGAGAGTTGCTAATTCATCTCCCGGTGTATTTTGCATCTTCCAGTCTTGGATGGTGTGTGATGCATCTTAGGTATTTATCAAGCTTATTCTTAAACACATCTATGCTCACTCCTGATATGTTTCTTAGATGAGCTGGCAGCGCATTAAATAGTCGCTGCATTATCGATGCTGGTGCGTAGCGGATTAATGTCCTGTGCGCCTTCCTTAGTTTTCCTGGTATAGTTTTGGGGACTATTAATCTACCTCGGCTTGCTCTTTCTGATATTTTAGCTCCATGATGTTTTCAGTAATTCCTTCTATTTGCTCCCATGCTTGTATTATGTAGCGTTCTCTTCTCTTTTCTAGACTGTATAGTTTTAAAAATTGCAGTCTTTCCCAGTAGTCAAGGTCCTTAACGTCTTCTATTCTAGCAGTATAGGACCTTTTTACACTCTCTATTTGTGCAATATCCCTTTGGTAGTGTGAATACCATATCACATTGCAGTACTTGAGTGTACAACGTACATAAGTTTTGTAAGGCATAATCATGTGTTCAGCTTTTCTTGTTTTAAAGTGTCTGAATAACATTCCCATTTTTGCTCTACATTTATCCAACAGTGTTGCTATTTGGTCGTTGCATAACATATTCCTCTTTAACATTCTCCAAGATCTTTAATTGCTTCCTTGTGTGTGATTGTCTCGTTATTAGGTCCCTTGTATGCATATACCATTCCTTCTCTGTTTCCATACTTTATTGATTCGAATTTATCGGAGTTAAATACCATCCTATTTATCTCCGCCCATTCATATATTTTGTTTAGATCTCTTTGTATTGAGTTCCTTTCTTCATCACAAGTAATTTCTCTACTTATTCTTGTGTCATCGGCGAAACTTCTCACTACAGAGTTCTTAACATCACAGTTTATGTCTGATATCATAATAACAAACAGCAGTGCAGCTAATACCGTACCCTGTGGCACGCCAGATATTACCTGATCTTCATCTGATTTCTCGTCATTTGCAACCACTATCTGTTTTCTGTTTTGCAGGAATTCTTTTACCCATTTTCCTATCTTTCCCACAATATTATGATTTCTCATGTTTTTCTCTAATATATTATGATGTACCTTGTCAAATTCTTTTGCAAAATCTAGATAGGTCACATCTGTCTTTTCCATTTATATTAAACAAATTATTTTTAACCAAATGATTCATTATTTTCGTTTTTATTACCCTCTCATACACTTTCATAATATGTGATGTTAGACTAACAGGTTTATAATTATTTTCCTCTAGTCTTGATCCACTTTTGAAAATAGGGGTTATATAAGCTAAATTATGTTTAACATATATCTCGTTCATATCTACACTTTGTCTTAACAGTATCGCAAGCGGCTTCGGTATACTGTGCAGTTTTTTTTTTTTTTTAACAAAATCGCTAGAACTCCATGTGGTCCAGCTGCCGAACCATTTTTAATTTCGCTTATAGCCTTGACAGTATCTGTTTCATTAATAACTATATCCGTTAGATATTCAACATTTTCTTCTCTCATTTCTATTTCATTATTCTCATTATTCTTGGCGTGAACTAACTCTCATATTTTTTTCTGCTAATATGTTGCATATTTCCTATTTTTTATTCGTTAACCGTCCTTTAATTATTAAAGGGCATATTTCTAATCTCCCTTTATTGATCTTTTTTTGCATAGGAGTAAAGTACTTTGGTTTATATATATATATATATATATATATATTTTGAAGTGTCCTTTCTTCTAAGTCGCTTTTTTTCATTTTCTTTCGATTGTATAATCTTTTGTTCTGCATTTTCTATCTTACTTTTTATTTCCATCATTTTCCATACATTTTTTCTTTTGCAAGAGTTTTCTTCCACTTTCTAATTTTCTGAAATAAGATCCTTCTGTCTCTTGGTATGCATATCTGTTGTTTATTGTTTTTTTCGGTACATATTTTTCAACAATTTCCTCCAGTATTTTGTACAGTATGTCCGTATTTACCTGTATATTATCACTTACGAACACATTTTTCCTTTCTTTGTTCAGTTCTTCATTTATTTCTGACCATTTTATATTCTTACCATAAAAATCATATTTTCCATATCCTTCCCAACGTTTTGTGCTTTTATTATCTCTGCGATCACTTGCTTTGGAATGGACTATTAATTTTATGACATTGTGGTCTGAAATTCCCATGTTATACACTATTGTTTCTTTAACATAATTCACCTCATTCACAAATACTAAATCTATGAAATTTTTCTTTCTTGTTGGAATGGGGTTTATTTGTTGCATATTATGTTCTAATAGCATATCTTGAAGCTTTTCAAATTGCCTCTTATATTCTGCGCTACTATTACTCTCTTTTTTATATGTATATATACAACCACTTTCTTCTGTCCGTTCTTTCCAATGCACGAAAGGAAAGTTAAAATCTCCGGATAGGAGAGAGAGAGAGAGAGAGAGAGAGAGAGAGAGAGAGAGAGAGAGAGAGAGAGAGAGAGAGAGAGAGAGAGAGAGAGATAATATAGACTGAGAAAGGATAAGTATTGATGAGATAGAAAGGTATAAGATAGGATACGATAGAATATCATGCATTTTTAAAAGTCATTGTGCCCCTAACGTTTAGTTATGTTTTTATCATAACATTTATCTCCAATTTATATTGAAATAATTATATGAGTATAAAAATTATTTACATGTTCCATGGAAAACATGCATACGAATTAATACGAATGTCTACTTATCCAAATGATAGGATATGTAATAATATTCTTATACTTGTTAGCATGATACAGTTTGCACAAACATTTGTTTACTATCGAAGAATACTTCATCCGTGAATAACTTGAATAAAGAACAATATTTTCACCTTTGGTATCTCAAGTATAGTAAGCAACTACCTTTTAAATTTCCTCATTTGGATACTGAAGATTGTTAAAAGTTTGTGACAGGGATATAGTGCCATATCATTTGCATATGTCATAGTCTTCCGAGTTTTCGGACAGGATCATCCAGGAACCAAACTTTTAGAATTTCTTATCAATAGTCAGTCTCATCCATTTTGAATATTCCTTGTCTACATAAACTCAATACTGATGACATGTAGCGAGTGTTCTTCAACCACGGCATCTGAAAGAAAAAAAGTTAGCAGATTAAAGTATTCTACATTAGTGGGGTACTGACCCCTAACACATCCGTTTAGTTGGATCATCTAACAACCTAACTAAGCAAAGGACATAAAATACTTTTAATGCCTTTGAATTTTAAATTTTAAATTATTTAAGAAAATTTAGAATTAAAATTCTATTGCTCGGCCATTGAACTGCAAATAAAACCAGATAAGAAACTATTTTAGTTTCAAGTGCAGAACAGCAAAAAAGTTAAAACCCTTAAACGAGACAGTAAGAGTTAACTTTGATCTCCTTAATTCTTGTAATTATTTAAAAACTGTTAAGGAACAAAGAAATATTTTAAACTTAATGAATCATTAAAGATTTCTTAAAAACCCCAAATTGCCTAGTTATCAAACAGATCAATGCACGTACCGAGTAGTTGGGTCTACAAAAGACTTCTTAAAAAAATGCAAGCCCCCTTCGACATACGGTATTTATATTTACCGTATGTCAAGAGGGACATCCTCCACCCACCAGGGGCGCCGCCCATGATGGGGGAGGACTAGCTTGCATAACAGTTTTTGAAAATAGTACGAAAGACAAAGTACACTCCCCATTTGCATCGGTATAGTTACCAAACTTGTTCGCAAAATAGTAGTCGGCGTATGGTCATACTCTGCTTCATCGGCTTTGGAAAAAAAAAGACTATGTAGATGCGAGCGGAAGTAAATTATTAGTTTGAAGAGATAACTCTAAAGGTAAAATTATCTTAAATTTATATTAAGTCCTGTAAACAAGATTTCTTTAACAAGCAACGTATGATTCACAGGGTGTTACCATTTTTAATGGCCATAGTAACAACCATTCCACTTTTCTCACCATACAAGATTACCCAACAAACACAGTCATATAAAGTTAAGATCGTGGATGAAACAAATATCAGTCATGAAAGCCAAGAGAGGTAAATGTATTTAACCAAGTTTATCTCTATATCGGGACTGTGCAAATTGTTTTTATGTTGAACAGGCGGACATAAGTCTTTTATAGTTTAATAACAGTTTTATTGTTCATGTTTTTTAAATATTTTATCTTAATTGTTCAATACTTCTTGTATCGTTTAATTGAATCAATATTTCTTTTCCTCACTGGGCTATTTATCCCTATTGGAGCTCCGGGTCTTATTTTATCTCGCTTTTCAAAGTAGGGCTGTGGCTTAGCAAGTAATAATAATAATAATGATAATAATAATAATAATAATAATAATAATAATAATAATATGCAAAGGATACAGTCACCCAAACATGCTCGAATTCAAACTATTCCCATAAGGTTACTGTTATGTATTATTGTAACAATGTACTATATTATTTCAAGTGTTTCAGGTATTGCACAACATTGCATCATATTGCATGAATAAGACATGTTATGCTTTATGCATAAGAGTAATGATTTGTTTTGGTATTAGGATTCAAACATTTGTTGATTACCTCAGATAGGATGTGATTCTTTATGATTTGTACTGGAGTAGGATTTAAGTCTTTTCAGAGCGATGCTCTTTTGTTTAGCAATGTTTTGGTGTATGAGATTTGTGTAAGACGCTCCATATGCACTTGAGAGTCAGCTGTCACAAAGTGAAGTTCATAATGTAGTCTTTTATACATTAAAGATATATTTTATAATACCAACGTATTATTACCCATCAAGCCATTATCGACGACGTCAGATGGGATCAGCTGAGAAATAATTACTAACGATTATTCATCTCTGTTCCAGGTAATTATTATGGTTAATAGAACTTCCTACCTAAGCATCCATATATTATATCTGGCGACGAGGATGGGATCAGCTGAGAAATAATTACTAACGATTATTCATCTCTGTTCCAGGTAATTATTATGGTTAATAGAACTTCCTACCTAAGCATCCATATATTATATTTGGCGACGTTTGAGGACGACGGACAAGCAGGGAGAAGCATTGGAGCCTATGTACAAGGACGGCCAGCACAAGAGAAGGTTTTTGTACATCGGAAAACAAGAGTAAAATCGCCCAATGAAGATTTTACCAGCAGCAGAATAGGAATTTCATCAAATACACAAAAAGGGTGAAATTTAAATTGGGTAGGTAGGAAGTATACTTGTGACTGCAGAATAGTAACTTAACCTACCACAGTTATTAAGGTAAGCAAAACAAATGCCTTTTAATATTGAACCACCTCAAGCTTTCAGCGTCACTGCTGAGCCTAATTTTGTTGCAACACGATGGCAACAGTGGTGTGAGGAATTTAAGATTTATTTAGAAGCATTAGGGAACATGAAGGATGCACAAAAGAAGGCATTATTACTTCATACAGCAGGTAGGGAAGTTCGGGAAGTGTTTAAGACTTTGCAGCTTACAGATGACACAAGTGAAGCTGCAATTAAGGCACTTACCACATATTTTGCTCCTCAAGTCAATAAATTTTTTGAAAGATACCAGTTTTCAGCGCAAGCTTATCAGAAAGAAAATGAAAGTTTAGATGCATTTGTGACTAGACTAAAGAATTTAGCCGTTTCATGTGAATTTCTAGAGTTAGAAAATGTTATCATAGATCAAGTAATTGCACATTGCACATCAGAAGAGCTAAGAAAGAAATTATTGCAAGATAAAGATTTAACATTAGAAAAGGTATTGATAACAGGCAGAGCTTTAGAAACATCAAATAGGCAAAGTCACATAATAGGTAGTTCTACAAGCAATAGAATGGAAAATTCTAAAATTAATACAGTAGGTTCTAAGTGGAAAACCAATGAGAATCAGAGAAGGAATATGTCAAAGCCTAGCCATAGAAAAGTGCCTAACACTAATGTTCATAAATATCAGAATCAGGCTTATACACAGAAACAACAGGAAAAACCCAAGTGTTTTAGGTGTGGTAAAACTGATCATCTTGCATACGAAGCAAAGAAATGCCCTGCTACTGGACAGACATGCCAGAATTGCAGAAAGCTGGGTCATTTTGCAACTGCTTGTAGATTTCCTAAACAGTACGCAAAGAAAATAAATGCTACAGTTGATACTATGGGTCAAGAGAATAATGAGGAAAATGTTCATGATAATCAGGTTAGTTCAGAAACTGATTTTGCGTTTCACATAAACTCAGTCAACAAAGGTGCAAAGAAACATATCATGGTGGAAGTAATCATCAATGGTAAACCAATTTTGATGCAAGTTGACACAGCAGCCGATGTATCAATTATGTCTGAGAAAATGGCTAAAAGCATTCCTAATTTGTTATTAGAAGGTACAAATAGAGTTTTGAAAAGTTATAATGGTTTTGATATTCAGGTAATAGGTGCTTCGAACGTAGAAGTACAGTACAAAGAACAGAAATTAGAGAGAATGCCATTAACAGTAGTAAAAGGTAATGGACAAACTTTGCTAGGTTTAGATTGGCTACAGTATTTGAAGTTAGATTGGCCTAGTATTTTGAAGGTTGCAGGTAGACAAGATGAAAACAAAAATGAAATGTCTTTGGATGATATCATATCAGAGTTTCAAGACGTATTTGAAGATAAAATAGGTACAGTAAAGAATGCAAAGGCAATTTTAGTTTTGAAACCTGACAGTTCTCCTAGATTTTTTGCTCCGAGACCAGTACCGTATGCATTGAAAAGTGCAGTTGAAACAGAAATCAAGAGATTAGAAAGTGAAGGTTCTTGGGAAAAGGTTACATATTCAGATTGGGCTACACCATTAGTTCTTATTGTGAAGGAAAGTGGACAGGTTAGGTTGTGTGGAGATTACAAAGTAACGTTAAATCCACAACTGCAAGTAGCTCAACATCCCTTACCAAATCCGAAAGACATGTTTGCAACTATGTCAGGATGCAGTGTTTTTTCTAAATTAGATTTAAGACAAGCATTTCAACAGCTTCCCATGGATGAAACTTCACAAGAATTATGTACTGTAAATACATCCTTAGGTTTGTTAAGGCCAAAGAGATTACCTTATGGAGTTGCAAGTAGTCCAGCTATATGGCAACAAACTATGGACAAGATTTTTTCAGGAATGCAAGGAGTATTCATTTTTATAGATGATATTTTAATTGCGGGTAAAGACACAAGAGAACATAGAGAAAGATTGCGAACAGTTCTGAAGAAGTTGAAGGAACATAATATTAGAGTAAATAAGAACAAATGTATTTTAGAAGTTGATTCAGTGGAATACTTAGGTTTTGTAATAAATGGCAAGGGTATTCACAAAACTAAAGAGAAGATTAAAGCTGTACAATCAACAAAAGTGCCAGAAAATGTTAAGGAATTACAATCATTTCTAGGTTTAGTAACATTTTATGGGAATTTCATTCAGAATTTGTCTACAATTGCACATCCATTGTATAATCTGTTGAATAAGGGTGTAGAATGGAAGTGGACAAAAGAGTGTCAGGAATCTTTTGAAAGAATCAAGCAGGAAATAACATCACCTACATTCTTAGTACATTATCAAATGGATTTACCAGTTAAATTAGTATGTGATGCATCAAACATAGGTCTAGGTGCAGTATTATCTCATGTAATGCCAGATGGAACAGAAAAACCAATTGCATTCACTTCTAGAGTATTGAACAAGGCAGAAAGGAATTACTCTCAAATAGAAAAGGAAGGTTTAGCATTAGTTTATGAAGTTAAAAAATTCCATATGTATCTTTATGGTAGGAAAAAGTTCACACTTGTTACAGATCATAAACCTTTATTAGCAATATTGGGTCCAAAAGCAAGTTTACCTACGTTGGTAGCTGCAAGACTACAACGTTGGGCAGTTACGTTAGCAGCGTACCACTATGATATAGAATACCGTCCAACATCAAATATGGGTAATGCAGATGCTTTATCCAGATTACCCGTAGACAAAGCTCCAGAAGAGTATGATGACAGTGTTCTGTTAATTTCAGTATGTAATGTACCAATAACTGCAAAAGATGTAGCACACAGTACCAAGCAAGACCCAGTACTTAGTAAGGTTTTGGAGAGTTTAATGACAGGTAGGGACTTATGTGGAAAGGAGGAAAATTGTAAACCGTATAAGGATATATGGTATGAACTGAGTGTGACACAAGGAATAGTGATGAGAGGTTCCAGGGTAGTTATTCCTAATTCACTGAGAAATAAGGTTTTGTCTGAAATACATGCTGATCACCAAGGTATTGTAAGATCAAAGTCAATTGCGAGAACTTTTGTATGGTGGCCAGGTGTAGATAAAGATGTGGAATGTTATATAAAGAATTATATGAATTGTGTTATGCAACAAAACAATCCTCAATTTGCTAGAATGCACCCGTGGGAGTTACCCAGGTATCCATGGCAAAGAGTGCATATAGATTTTGCAGGTCCTTTTTTGAATTATTTGTTTTTGATAATAGTAGATGCTTACAGTAAGTGGCCAGAAATTATCCCAATGAAGACGACAACGTCTTACGCCACAATAAAAGAGTTAATGCAAATTTTTTCAACGCATGGTATTCCAGAAAGAATTGTTACAGATAATGGTCCACAGTTTACCTCACAGGAGTTTAAAGAATTTTGTAATGTCAATGGTATAAAGCATACATTTTCAGCTACATATCATCCATCTACTAATGGAGAGGCTGAAAGATTTGTTCAAACGTTTAAACACAATATGAAGTGTAAAAAAGCGAATTCAGGTAATATATTTTTGCATGTGTCAAAATTTTTATTGTCTTATAGAACTACGCCGCACAGCACAACAGGCGTGGCACCCTCAAATTTGTTGATGGGAAGGAGGATAAGGTGTAAGTTAGATTTGTTGTATCCAAGTTTGCAAAGTGATTTAGAAGATAAAGGGTATAAACAAGTAGCAAAGCTTCCTAATGTAAGACATTTTTTACCTTTGTGTGATGTCATGGTAAGATCGTACAACACTCCAGAGAAGTGGGTACCAGGAGAGATTGTAAGAGAGATAGGAAATTTACATTATGATGTTCGTGTTGGTGATAATGTTGTAAAACGTCATGTTGATCAATTACAGCCGTTAAACAGAAAGACAGTAGAGCTTGTGAATGTTAGAGATGAGAAACTTAATGAAGTAGTTAGATCAAATGAGTCAAGTATTAACCAAGATGGTCCAACATCCAATGTAGATTCAGAACCAATTCATGTACCAGTACAAGATGAGGTTAAAGTGCTTCCTAATAGGATTAACAGAGGAAAGCCCCCTGAGAGATTAGATTTGTGAATATTTTTACAATGTCAAGTTAAGGGGGAGGAGACTGTTATGTATTATTGTAACAATGTACTATATTATTTCAAGTGTTTCAGGTATTGCACAACATTGCATCATATTGCATGAATAAGACATGTTATGCTTTATGCATAAGAGTAATGATTTGTTTTGGTATTAGGATTCAAACATTTGTTGATTACCTCAGATAGGATGTGATTCTTTATGATTTGTACTGGAGTAGGATTTAAGTCTTTTCAGAGCGATGCTCTTTTGTTTAGCAATGTTTTGGTGTATGAGATTTGTGTAAGACGCTCCATATGCACTTGAGAGTCAGCTGTCACAAAGTGAAGTTCATAATGTAGTCTTTTATACATTAAAGATATATTTTATAATACCAACGTATTATTACCCATCAAGCCATTATCGACGACGTCAGATGGGATCAGCTGAGAAATAATTACTAACGATTATTCATCTCTGTTCCAGGTAATTATTATGGTTAATAGAACTTCCTACCTAAGCATCCATATATTATAGTTACCGCAGTTATAAGACCCTCCACAGAGTCACGATGTCCTAAATCTTTCCGAATGAACACAAGGCAACCAACGTACAAAGTCCAGTCACTTTACGAGACCACGAGACAATGCACACATCGACTCTACAAGCACTCGAAGGAAACCTACAGCTTCCCTTTTTGTTCTTGCCTATTGCCAAGGAATCAAGGACGCTTAACACCGAGATTTTTGGTATTAGGAACGAAGTTTTGAACGGGTGTTAGCTGCGATCTCGATTACCACTTGCAGGGGGAGGGGAGTAGAGGAGGATGGAGAGGGGAGGGAGAGAGGATGGAGAGGGGGGAAGGGGGAGGAAGAGAGAAGGAGAAGCAAGAGCATGATCGCTGTGCTCATAATTATTATTATCATTATTATTATTACTATGATTATTATTATTATCATTATTATTATTATTTTTACCCAAGCTACAAACCTAGTTGAAAAAGCAGGATGCTATAAGCCCAAGGGCTCCAACAGGGAAAAATAGCCCGGTGAGGAAAAGAAATAAGGGAATAAATAAGCGATATAAGAAATAATGAACAATTAATATAAAATATTTAAAAAAACTTTAACAACATTAAAAGAGATAATTATTATATAGACTACAGAAGAGTTACGTCAGCCTTTTCATCATGAAAACATTTGCTGTAAGTTTGGTATGGTAATGGTGAATACCAATGAGTGATTGGTGTGTTGGTAAGGTTATAGTTACAACCCTAGTTGGAAAAGAAAGATGCTGCAAGCCCTGGGGGTCTAACAGGAAAAAATAGCCTGGTGATGAAAGGAAATAAGGAAATAAACTAAATGAGAAATAATGAATAATTAATATTCTAAGCTCAGTAAGAGCGTTAAAATATTATTATTATTATTATTATTATCATTATTATTATTATTATTATTATTATTATTATTATTATTATTATTATTATTATTATTATTATTATTAGCTAAGCTACAACCCTAGTTGGAAAAGCAAGATGCTATAAGCCCAAGAGCTTCATATATGAACTATGAAGGCACTTAAGTCAACCTGGTCGTTGGGGGTCAGGTGATGGTAATAATGATGAAGATGATCCGAGTGGTGTTAATATAGTTATAGGGAATGGTAAAGACGATGAATATGGGAACTAAATTTATAAAGATATTGTCCATGGTAATGTTAGTTATGAAAATTTAGGCGACGTACAGTAAAATTCATAAGGAAAGGGATGGTGAAAATGAAAAAAAAAAAAAAAATGCAGCTATGAATGATGCGGACTAATATTATTATCATTGTTGGGATTGCACAGTGTTGCAATTTCAAGAGCTCAATTCGTAAAAATATAAAATAATAAAGTTAACAAGAAACTATGGAAGAGATATAAAAAATAAAAGCGAATAAAACCATAATATCATGACAGTATAAAAACGTCAGTAAAAAACAAATTGTGCGAATTCAAACTTTGTTCAGATTCAAAAATAGGAAAAATTTTTAATTGTAATCCAGTTTAATCCCTGATTAGGATGCTACATGCTAATGACTATAGTTACAATGGTAATGAGGATAATTAAGAGAATAGTGACAGTAGCAATAAAAATCGAAATTATTGTTTTGGGGGATAACGATGACAAAGTTGATGATAAAAGCAACAATATTGAAAGTGATGATGATGGTGATGAAAAAGCATAATAATGATAGTGAGAAGAGCATATTGCTGATGATATGAGCATAATGCTGACGGTGAAAAGAGCATAATGATGATGGTGAGAAAAGCATAATGCTGATGGTGAGAAGACCATAATGCTGATGGTGAGAAGATCATAATGCTGATGATGAGAAGAGTATAATGATGATGGTAAGAAGAGCATAAAGCTGATGGTGAGAAGAGCATAATGCTGATGGTGAGAAGAGCATAAAGATGATGGTAAGAAGAGCTTAATGATGATGGTGAGAAGAGAATAATGATGATGGGAAGAAAGGCATAATGCTGATGGTGAGAAGAGCATAATGATGATGGTAAGAAGAGAATAATGATGATGGTGAGAAGAGTATAATGATGATGAGAAGAGCATAATGATGATGGTAAGAAGAGCATAATGCTGATGGTGAGAAGAGCATAATGATGATGGTAAGAAGAGAATAATGATGATGGTGAGAAGCGCATACTGAGGATTTTAAAAAGAGCATAATGCTGATGGTGAGAACAGCTTAATGCTGATGGTGAGAAGAGCATGATGATGAGGGCAAGAAGAGCATAAAGCTAATGGTGAGAAGAGTTTAATGCTAATGGTAAGAAGAGCATGATGATGATGGTAAGAAGAGCATAATGATTATGGTGAGAAGAGCACAATGATGATTTTAAGAAGAGCATAATGCTGGTGGTGAGAACACCTTAATGCTAATGGTGAGAAGAGCATAATGATGATGGTAAGAAGAGCATAAGGCTGATGGTAAGAAGAGCATAATACTGATGGTGAGAAGAGTTTAATGCTGATGGTAAGAAGAGCATAATGATGATGGTAAGAAGAGCATAATGCTGATGGTGAGAAGAGTTTAATGCTGATGGTAAGAAAAGCCTAATGCTGAGGTGAGAAGAGCATAATGATGATGGTGAGACGAACATAATGATAATGGTAAGAGGAGCATAATGCTGATAGTAAGAGGAGCATAATGATGATGGTAAGAAGAGCATAATGCTGATGGTGAGAACAGCTTAATGCTGATGAGCAAAGAAACCAATGACATTTTCTCACCGCGATAATACTGTATTAGCACATAGTCTCGGCAATATCATTAAGGGAATAACTAATTTCCCGACAAGGGTAACAGAATATGCAAATTTCCTGGCATAATTCGTTATTGCCTGACTCTTCTCTGCAAAATACCGAAAAGTAAACTTCTTTAGATTGGTGTTAAGCAAATGGAGTAAGAGTTTCACCTATCATGAAAAGTATGAACACATATCACGTTGTCGTATCAAATTCCGTCCTTAAACGCTCTCTCTCTCTCTCTCTCTCTCTCTCTCTCTCTCTCTCTCTCTCTCTCTCTCTCTCTCTCTCTCTCTCTCTCTTTATATATACACACACACACACACACACACATATATATATATATATATATATATATATATATATATATATATATATATATATATATATATATATATATATATATATATATATAATTTAGCAAGAAACAAATGTCAAAAGGTAACCCAATGATGATATGCACAACGAGTGATGAATAGGCTACAGCGAATTTTTATTTCATAAAAAGGGTATATAGTGTAACTGCATACAAAAACATACAATTCAATAGATAACTCTTGCAGCATTTTCTGAATGTTTCGCTTCATGTAGCAAAGCTTGC
>NC_090736.1:16940650-16948150 GCF_036898095.1 Palaemon carinicauda | reverse complement strand
GCTGTCGAGAATCACACCTAAAATTTTAAGAGTTATGGAAATTTAAATAAACATTATCAATACTAAGATCCGGGTGTTGAGAGGCCACCGTCCTTGACCTACTTACAATCATACTTTGAGTTTTGTTAGGATTCAACTTCATACCCCATAATTTGCACCATGCATTAATTTTAGCTAAATCTCTATTAAGGGATTCTCCAACCCTAGATCTACATTCAGGGGATGGAATTAATGCAATGAGAGTAGCATCATCTGCATATTCAATAAGCTTGTTTTCTAGGCCAAACAACATGTCATGTGTATATAGTATGAAAAGTAATGGGCCAGGAACACTACCCAGTGGAACACCGGATATCACATTCCTATACTCACTATGGTGACCATCAACAACAACTCTTTGAGATCTATTACTTAAGAAATCAATAATAATGCTAAGAAACAACCCACCCACTCCCAACTGTTTGAGTTTGAAAACAAAGGCCTCATGACTAACACGGTCAAAGGCAGCACTAAAATCAAGACCAATTATACAAACTTCCTGACCACAATCAAGGGATTTCTGTACAGCTTTGGAGATTGTAAGAAGGGCATCACATGCTCCAAGACCTTTACGAAAACCAAATTGCAAACTAGGGAGTAGATGATTACTTTCAGCAAACCTATTAAGACGTTTTGCCAGAACACATTCAAAAACTTTAGATAATATGGGAATTATGGAAATTGGGCGGTGATCAGTGGGACTTAAGCTACCACAAACACATTTACATAGAGGAGTAACATTACCAATTCTCTAACAAGTGCTAAAAGCTCCTCTTCTTGCTAACTTGGGCAAAATAACAGATAACTTTGGAGCTAAGAAATCTGCTGTCTTTATAAAAAAAAAAAAGGAAAAATACCATTTGGGTCTACACCTCCATAAGCATCAAGGTCCATTAAGGGAAGAAACTCGATTTTTGGGTCAAAATCACGAATTTTAGTTTTACCGCTCTCCTTTAGCCTCGAGGTGTGTACTGTTGCCAGACGAAAGATGAAAGCAATCTGGAGTATTTTAGTAGGTAAAAATTGCAGTTTTGTGCATGCATATTCTAACCCAAGGATCTACCTGACAACCCTATCATCCAACGACCTAGTTTTTTTGCAATTGGTTTCTTTGATATTGGATTGTATTTTGCTTTTTACAGTACGATATTTTTTCCTTTCTACGTGAAAGCACACACTTTCACTTTCACTTTCACTTTTGACTCTACAAGGCAGTGCTTACCCGATCAATATAGTGAGTTGGTGTGTCCGCACATGTGCTCTCAGTCTCGATCAGCTAACGTCTGTTTATATAGTGTTTTTTGCTAGTTTTTGGCAACTAATCATGCCTAAGAGGAAGTGGTCTAACTTGCGTTTAATGTCTGTTAAAAACATGTAGAATTTAAATGAAAAGAGGAGACAGAAACTTGAGGAAAACAAAAGAGAGAACCATGTAGAGGAGGAAAACGTGGTAGTCTCTTCTCAGTGATTGTAGCAGTAAAATTTAACTTGATTTTGAAAGACAAAATTTAGATGTTACTTTGATTACTAAGTGTAAATGTGAAGAACCTGAAAACATATCTTGGAAAAGATACTGCCACTTTTGCCTACCATATTGCAGCAATTGAGCACAATGTAGGATACATTGCTGGCTCATTAATCCCAGTAATGAAAGATGCAACAAAGCAATGTCTAAAAACTCTAACACTAAAAGAAAAAAGAAGAAAGAGCATATCTATTGCTCCACCGAAAGAGAAAACGAAAGTATATGCAAGCAGAGGAGCTGCATATCAGCCAGGAGCCAGATAGGGTACTAAACCTGGCAACAATGAGTAGACTGGAATACTATGAACCCCCCCCCCTTGCAACAATAGAAAAATAACCATGTATAAAAGAGGGGATAATATCTTTTTATAAAAGAGGGGACCAGGAGCCTTGTACACTTTCCAGATCAGCTTTACCAACAAATTTGAGTACGTCAAAACTTTAAACTGTTATTTCTCAAAATAGTATTTTTCGTTATCAAATTGCTAACTACTTCCTTATTTATGGACCAATTTTTTAAATTAAAAAGGTATTTTAATTCTGGATGATTGTAGAAATAGAAAAAAAGACAAGATTTTTCCTATCGCCCCCCAAAAAAAATTAATTGGAAAATTTTTTTTAATTTTTTTTTGACATTTTTTTTGAGATGGAACAAAAAATATAAGAAAATTTGAAAATATGCACTTTTTTTTGTATTGTATATACTATAAGCACTATGTTGGTTTTTAATTTTTTAAAGTTGATTCATTAATAAGGGAGGAGATGGATTTTGAAAATAAGAGAAAAAGTCCAAAAAAAACAAGAAAAAAAAACAATAATAAAAAAAACTATTCAACTTAGGGAGACTAAAATTGGCTGAAGTATTTTGTGTACATAGATGCATATTCTATGCAAATTTCAATATCATAGTGCCAAAATGACCCCCACCTTGAGTTTCTTCCCTTAACAGAGCTTTAATCTCACGAGATCAAAAAGCTAAACTAGTTAGTTTAGACTCAGGAAAACAGGAATGAGGAAGTTCAAGTTTTTCAGTACTCTGTTTACTGTCAAAAACATCAGCCAAAAGGGTTGCCTTTTCCTTTGGACGGTGAGTGACTGAGTCATCTAGTTTAAGTAAAGGAGGAACTGTTGCATCTACACCAAAGAGTGCAGATTTAAGGGTAGACCACCATTTATGTTCCTGAGTTGTACCAGAAAGGGTTTCTCTTATGGTTAAATTGTACTCCTTTTCAATTGAGGCATAAACTCTCTGAGCAAAACCTCGAAGCTCAGTATAGTTGTTCCAGGTCAAACCTGATCTGTTACCCTTCCAAAGATGATAGGCCTTTTACTTCTCCAAATAAGCACGTCTACAATCATCGTTAAACCACGGTTTGTCCTTCACGTGGTACCTTAGCACACGAGAAGGGATACGCCTATCAATTATTTTGACTAGATTCTCATTCAAAGGGACTACAGGATCCACACTACTATATAATTGTGACCAATTCAAGCACAAAAGATCATGAAAAATCCCACTCCAGTCTGCTTGGGATTTCATATAAATTTTACAAGAGTATAATATCAGGGACAGGCTGCTCAGTCTTCACTACTAATGAAATCAAGGCATGATCAGATGTCCCGACTGGAGAACCAACCTTACTAGTTATAACGCCAGGGGAGTCAGTGTATACGAGGTCCAAGCAAATATTAGACCTGTGAGTAGCTTCATTTATGATTTGCTCACTGCCTGATTCAGAGGCAAAGTCTAAAGCTCTTAAGCCATGGCGATCGGTAGGAGAGATAGAACTTAACCACTCCCTATGGTGAGCATTAAAATCACTAATAAAGACAAAAGAAGCCTTCCCTTCATCTTCTTGTATCTTAGCCATAATGGTAATCGCAGTGTTGTTACGTGTATGAGGAAAGGATATTATGAAAAGAAGAAACTATTCGGTATATATGTAGGCATCGACTAAAAGAGCCATAACCAGAGATAGACATCCAATGTAGAGCTGTCTATTCAGTCAAAGGACCCAAGAACTCTCTAACCCGCAACAATTATTAAGGAAATGCGACGTATGCCACGTACCAACACATCCTAATTGTGCTGAAGTGCAACAAAAAATAAGTACTAAAGACACAGGTATTCTGCTCATCATGCTTAGTATGGATAGAAAATATAATTAAGTAGAGACTAAATCTGCAATTAGTTGAAGAAGAAGAAAAAGAAGAAGAGAGAAATGAACAGGATATGTGTAAGGATGCAGAGGAAATCATTGATACAACATATGATGCCATTAAACAACATACTTGCGTAGAAATAGAATCTCCTATGGAAAAAAATAATAGGCTCAAGAGACTCTACCCGGACCTACATACTTTTAGGGAAGAGCAAGAACAAGGAAAAAAGGAAAAGAAAGATATAATCTGCAATTCTCTGAAAAGAGGGAATTGCAGATTTGGCGAAAGATGCTACTACAAGCATCCAAAGATATGCCATAATTATGAAATATATGGTAAATGTGCGCATTTAGACGGATATGGAGACGAATGCAGAGATCTCCATCCAAAAATATGCAAAAACCTGAAAGAAGGAAAAGGATGCAAATTCAACAAAAAATGTTGATATATGCATCCTGCAACCATGAACGGAGGTCAGAAAACTCAGCAAACAGAAAAGAAAAATGAAACAAAAAAAGAAACAAAAAAACAAGCCGAGTATATACCGCGCTATGCACAAAAGGCCTCAAGATATGATTCCTTTCAACCCAAAATGCACAATTAGAGCCCAACTACAAGGTATGCATCTATAATACCAGGGGTTGGTGCAGGTAGGGGATAATTGCAGGTACACTCACAAAAATAAAAATGAAGGTGAAAGAGCAAATATAATAGAAAAGGTGGATTTTTTAATGGC
The DNA here is from genome assembly GCF_036898095.1 of Palaemon carinicauda. Lineage (NCBI taxonomy): Eukaryota > Metazoa > Arthropoda > Malacostraca > Decapoda > Palaemonidae > Palaemon > Palaemon carinicauda. The sequence goes on along the minus strand of NC_090736.1, from coordinate 16,943,688 downwards.
AGAATTCCTGGAAATGAAGAAAAGAACATTATATCAGAACAGGAAGGAAGCATGGGAGAATCCATATTATTACCAATATTAAATAATGGGGATGAAACAAAAACCATAATAGTGATGAATGCACAGGGTTTAGTCACGAGTAACTCTAAAAGGAAAATAGAGTTCTTAGAAAAACTAACCCAAATTGAAAAAATAGATATGTTAAATATAAATGAAACATGGTATTCCCAAGAGACTGACAGTGACGACCAGATAAAGGGTTTCCAAACATATAGATCAGACAGAACAAATAGGAATCAAGGGGGAACCACAATATATGGAAGAGACATAAATCAAGGAAAAGTCTGTGAAAAATACAACAACACAGAATGTGAATTGATTGCGGTAGAATTTTAGTATGAAAAATTAGTGAATATTGTAGTCTACAGACCCCCAAATACTAAGGGGTTTGACATGATAATAGAAAAAATAGATGATATAAGTAGAAACCATAAATTCTGGTATATACTCCTATGCGGAGATTTTAACTTTCCTTTCGTGGATTGGAATGAACGGATAGAAGAAAGTGGTTGCATATATGCATATAAAAATAAGAGTAATAGTAGCGCAAAAGATAAGAGACAGTTTGAAAAGTTTCAAGATATGCTATTAAAACATAATATGCAACAAATAAACCATATTCCAACAAGAAAGGACAATGTCCTAGATTTAGTATTTGTGAATGAGGTGAATTATGTTAAAGAAATAGTGTATAACATGGGAATTTGAGACCACAATGTCATAGAATTAATAGTCCATTCCAAAGCGAGTGAACGCAGAGAAAACAAAGCACAAAACGATGGGAAGGATATGGAAAATATAATTTCCATGGTAAAAATATAAAATGGTAAGAAATAAATGAAGAATTGAACAAAGATTGGAAAAATGTATTAGTAAATGATAATATGCAGGTAAATACGGATATATTATACAAAATACTGGAGAAAATTTTTGAAAAATATGTACCAAAAAAAAAACATGCATACCAAGAGACAGAGGGATCCTATTTCAGAAAATTGGAAAGTGGAAGAAAATCTATCAAAAGAAAAAGATGTATGGAAAATGATGGAAATAAAGAGTAAGATAGAAAATGCAAAAAAAAAAAAAAGATTATACGATCGAAAGAAAATGAAAAAAGGGACTTAGAAGAAAGAACACTTCAAAATATCATGAAAAACCCCAAATTCTTACTCCTATGCAAAAAAGATGACTAAAGGGAGATTAGAAATATGCCCTCTAAGAATTGAAGGATGGTTAACGAATAACAAAAAAGAAATATGTAACATATTACCAGAAAAATATAAGAGTGAATTCACGCCAAGAATTGCGAATGAGAATAACGAAACAGAAACAGAAATGAGAGAAGAAAAAAGTGAATATCTAACCGAAATAGATATTAATGAAGCAGACATTGTGCAGGCTATGAGCGAAATTAAAAATGGATCAGCGGCCAGGCCAGATGGAGTTCCCCCAATTTTGTTAAAAGAAAACTGCACACACTATCGCGAAGCCGCTTGCAATACTGCTAAGACAAAGTGTAGATATGTGCGAGATATATGTTGAACATAAATTAGCATATATAACCCCTATTTTCAAAAGTGGACCAAGACTAGAGGCAAGCAATTATAGACCAGTTAGTCTAACATCACATATTATGAAAGTGTATGAAAGGGTAATAAAAAAGAAAATAATGAATCATTTGGTTAAAAATTATTTGTTTCATGTAGGTCAACACGGTTTTGTGCCCGGAAAAAGTACACAAACCTAACTGATAGCACACTGTGAAAACATATATGAAAACGTGATAAATGGAAAAGACACACATCTGGTATATCTAGATTTTGCGAAAGCCTTTGACAAGGTAGACCATAATATATCAGAGAAAAAAATGAGAAAGCATAATATTAAGGGAAAGATAGGAAAATGGATAAAAGAATTTCTACAAAACAGAAAACAGATAGTGGTTGCAAATGACGAGAAATCAGGTGAAGCTCAGGTAATATCTAGCGTGCCACAGGGTACGGTATTAGCTGCACTGCTGTTTGTTATTATGATCTCAGACATAGACTGAAATGTTAAAGACACTGTAGTGAGAAGTTTCTTCGATGACACAAGAATAAGTAGAGATAAATAGGATGGTATTTAACTCCAATAAGTTTGGATCAATAAATTATGGAAAACGAGAAGGAATGGTATATGCATACAGGGGACCTAATAACGAGAAATTCACAAAAAAGGAAGCAATTAAAGACTTGGTGTAATATTAAACAGGAATATATTATGCAACGACCAAATAGCAACACAGGTGGCTAAATGTAAAGCAAAAATGGGAATGCTATTCAAACACTTTAAAACAAGAAAAGCTGAACACATGATTTTGCTGTACAAAACTTATGTACGTAGTACACTCGAGTACTGCAATGTGATATGGCACCCACACTACCAAAAGGATACTGCACAAATAGAGTGTACAAAGGTCCTTTACTGCTAGAATAGAAGTAGTTAAGGACCTTGACTACTGGGAAAGAATGCAATTTTCAAAATTATACAGTCTAGAAAGGAGAAGAGAACGCTACATGATAATACAGGCATGGAAGCAAATAGAAGGAATTACTGAAAACATCATGGAGCTAAAAATATCAGAAAAAGCAAGCCGAGGTAGTTTAATAGTGCCCAAAACTATACCAGGAAAAGTAAGGAAAGCACACAGGACATTAATCCACTACGCCCCAGCATCGATAATGCAGCGACTATTTAATACACTGCCAGCTCATCTAAGAAACCATAGGAGTGAGCGTAGATGTGTTTAAGAATAATCTCGATAAACACCTAAGATGCATCCCAGATCATCCCAGACTGGAAGATGCAAAATGCACCGGAAGATACATTAGCAACTCTATAGTGGATATACGAGGTGCCTCACACTGAGGGACCTGGGGGAAACCAAACATAGAATAAGGCAATAAGCGGTAGTATCTCAACGGGTGGCTGATGCCTTG
>NC_090736.1:16930650-16935650 GCF_036898095.1 Palaemon carinicauda | reverse complement strand
TGCTTCGAATTTAGTGCATATCTATTTATAGAAAGTAGAATTTAAATGATTTAGAATGTAATGATAATCCAATTCATGCTTTTATCATTCCAGTATTCAGACAAATTTCATCTTATTGTCTTAGAACGTTACATGATATCATTAGTTCTAAAAACTATAATGAAATATTAAATTCCATTATTACATACATCAGAAAATTTAATTCATTGCTTGAATAGAGAAATATTCATAATTGATTTGTGTTTCTGAGAAATAGTCTTTTTCATTAGAATTGTCAATTATTATGTCCAAGTTTCAAGTGAGTTTAAATCTAAACAATATTAAAGGTTTAAAGGGTTTACAGGCCGGACAGTTACTTTGTCCTAGCAAGCGGGACAATATACTAGAGACTGACCATATGTCCATATGATCAGCTCCTAAGCCACCTCTCCACCCAAGGAAGCTAGGAATAAGGACGGCAAGGCAATGACTGCTGATGACTCAGCAGATAGACCAATAGGCTCCCCCAAACACCCTATCTTTAGCTCACAAGGATGGTGAGGTTACAGCGACCAAAGAAACAAAAGAGTTTGAGCAGAACTCGAACCCCAGTCTAGCGTTCACCTGTCAGGGACGTTACCACATCGACCACCACTAACATAATAAAATCATATATGTGTATCATTTTCTGCTACGATAAAAGGCATCAATACCATAAGAAGAAGAATGAGAAAGCTCTCTTTATAAAAGCGTAGGCTTTAACTACAGTTGAATAATATTCCTACAAGTACATAAAAATTTTCGACTACTTCATGGTTAAAAAAAGAAAACCGTAATTTTAATCCGAAAATCTCTCTAAAAATATACTACTCTCATCAGAATTTCAGTAAAATACACGAGCCCGTAATTTTTATCCTACTTTGTTATTATATTTTTCGGCTGGTGACTGTAATAACACTCCTTTATGTCAATATATCCGCTTTTAAAACTGTAAATGCCTAGCAATAGTCATTCCAGGATTTGTGCAGTTTTTTATAGTAAATTTCTAAGTATGGTCAACTTTGCCTAGACTGTTAAAAATTTGCAGTAAAAAACTAAAATTTCTGGAGTAAATGTTGACAGGCATTTACCATTTCTTAAAACGGATATATTGACGTAATGCAATGATATTACAGTCAACAACCCGTAAGGGATATCAACAAAGTAGGGTAAAAATTGCTTGTACCCTCAAGCAAAAGAACTAATCAAAAATATTGGAAAGCCATGGTACAGAGGGTACGGTTCTACCCAAGACTAGAGAGCAAGTAGCCACTGAACAATTACATTGCAGTAGTTAACCCATTGAGCGATGAAAAATTGTTTGGTAATCTCAGTGTTGTCCAGTGTATGAGGACAGAAGAGAATGGGGTAAGAATAGGCCAGACTATTCGGTATATGTGTAGGAAAAGACAAAATGAGCCGTAACCTGAGAGAGGGGTCCAATATAGTACTGTCTGGAAACTCAAAGTACCCAATAACACTAACGGTAGTATCTAAACGGGTGGCTGTTGCCTTGGCCAACCTACTACCTACTATTGCTATGACATACGTACATTGATTTTACTCTTGTTAAGAAACTACTACACTTATTTTGAAAGCAAATATAATCACTAGTAAAAAGTATTCGTCTGTATTCTTGTTCTACAAAGGAAGCATTCTTCCTAATTGATTTTGTGTCCATTTTCCCATGTTGGCGTGACGTTTTAAGGACATAGTTTTATGTACTGGTCGATTTTCATTTATTTCCAACATCCTCCGCCAAGATATTATTAAAATCCCTTTGTTCCAACTTGTCCTCCATGTACTTTGATAATTCATTCATCGATTCCCACTCGTGACCTTTATTTCTTATTTAGGTCAACGAGGAATTGTGGTGGACTTTTTCGGATAGAAATCTATAACTAATCCTGAGTCTTCTTCTATTCAGGTCACTTTTATCCAGGTGTGTTTGTCAACAAAGAAAATACAGATATTCTTAGGACGTTATGACAAGAGTTTGGAGATATTTAAAAATTTAATTTAAGTCCGACTTTTACACGGATTGAAGCATCTGATGAAACATGACATTCATTAGCTTGCTTCAAATACGTATAACACACCCCGAGGATGTAAAACGTAATAATAATAATATACTGCATACGTGCATATGTCTACATGCCCTATTATATATATATATATATATATATATATATATATATATATATATATATATATATATATATATATATATATATATATACTGTATATATATATATGACTGTGTTTTTGTGTACGTGAGTGTATATGCATATATATATATATATATATATATATATATATATATATATATATATATATATATATATATATATATATATATATCTATATATATATACATACATATATATATATATATATATATATATATATATATATATATATATATATATATATATATATATATACAGTATATATATTTACATAAAGGAGGCCTTAGGTATAATATGTAAATTCTTATCTGCTCTGTTGTAAATGATATGCTAGAAATGATGGATGAAAAAAACTGTGGTATCTTAATTCTGCTCGATCTCAGTGCTGCTTTTGATACAGTGGTACATGAACTGCTACTAAATGATCTACGGTCCATCGGCGTTGAAGATCAAGCCTTCGAATACCTAAAAGACTACTTAGTTAGTAGAAATTACTGTGTACAAATTGAAAACACTTATTCATCATATGAACCCTTAAACAGAGGGGTACCCCAGGGGAGTGTATTTGGCTCAATATTATTCTGCATCTATAGTATTGGTCTTTCGAAAATACTACAAAGGCATGGCGTGAAGTTTAAACTATTTTCAGATGACACAATTTTACTTCTCCATGAAAGATATAGATGACACTACTGAAACTCTAAACCGAATCATTGATTGTGTTAGAGAATGCCCAAATAAATAATATAATAAAAACTGCTGGTTATCATCTAAGAAATATTGCTCTTTATAAAAAAGTACCTAGACGAAAATTCTGTAAAGAAGCTTGTGATAAACTATGTTATTACCAGGACTGACTATTGCAACTCTATCTATTACAATCTACTCAAAGTGCAACTTAAGAAATTACAAAACATAAACAGAGGAGGAAGACTGATAAAAGGCGTCCCACCTAGTGAAAGGATCACCCCTATACTAATTGATTTATACTGGCTACTGATTAAAGCGGGGATTGAATTTAAAATATGTACAATAACCCACCAAGTTATCAGAACCGGGCGTCCAAAATACTCAAGAGAATTGCTACATATTGCGCAGCCAACAAATCGTGTCAACACGAGAATAGTTACAGATGGCTTCAAACTGTTGGAACCTAGATATATGTGTACTTTAGATTCTAGAGCCTTTAAATATGCGGCCCGAGACTATATGATAAGCTCCCACGAAACATTCGAATGATTGAAGACATTAAGGCTTTCAAGAGGAAACTGAAGACTTTCTTATTTCATGAGTCTTTTGACAGTGACGATTTAACAGTAAATGAAGAATACAAGACATGAAACGTTAAACACTCTGAATGAACAAGGTAAAACGACAGTGGAGGTCGTGTAGAGAGTCGGGTTCCCTTGCCGTATGGGACCGGAAAAGCAGCCATCAAAGTAAGTTATTATGGTTTAGGATAAAACCCAAAAAACATATTTTGGTTCACATTACTACCCACTATTGGATCAACAACGGATCATTTCTGTTGTTTAAGAGGTTTCCTAACATGCACATCAGCCCTCTAACGGATTTCCACATCTTATCACAAAATGGCAGACTGACTCGCAGCAAGGGCTCGTGCTGACACTGCCAAAGGTAATTTTAATGTCTAACCCAACCACTACCTAAAACCACGTACAGTATGTCAGGTGTGTATTGTGCTGTAAAGAGTGGCCAACCGTCGTCATCATCTATTACTACTACTACTACTACTACTACTACTACTACTACCATTATTATTATTATTATTATTATTATTATTATCACCAAAGCTATAACCCTAGTTACAAAGGGGGATAGCGTCGTTGCAAGGTGAGTGCCAGACTGGGGTTCGAAAATCGTCTGAACTTGTGATTTCCTTTGGTCGTTGCAACCTCACCAGCCTTGTGAGCTAAGGATGGGGACTTTGGGGGAGCCTATAGGTCTATCTGCAGAGTCATCAGCAGCCATTGCCTGATCCTCCTTGGTCCTAGTGTGGGTGGAGAGGGGGCTTGGGCGCTGATCATATGTAATATGGTCATTCTCTAGGGCACTGTCCTGCTTGATGGGGCAATGTTAATGTTCCTTACCTCTGCCATTCATGAGCGGCCTTTAAAAGCAAAATACTACAGGGAAAAATAGCTCAGTGAAGAATGGAAACAAGGAAATAAAACTAACTCTGGATTAGTTTTCTTGACATATCAGTACCCAGAAATGAGAAAACTTACATAAATAACTGTTGAATGTTATCATGGTTTAATTTTTTTTTTTACTTTTTACTGTTTTTGCATGAATTCTTTTTATTCTTCATGACAATATAAACAGCTAACTATAATACCAAGGTTGAAGGAATGATTTTTTTATCTTCAGCGACTTTTTTGTTTTACCTCTGGACTTGTTAAATCATTAATACTACAGGAAATGAAGTCAAAATGGGTGGAGAGTAATAAAATACAAAATTGATATATTATTATTATTATTATTATTATTATTATTATTATTATTATTATTATTATTACTTGATAAGATACAACCCTAGTTGGAAAAGTAGGCTCCAACAGGGAAAATAGCTCAGTGAGGAAAGGGAATAAGGAAAAACTACAAGGGAAGTTTAAGAACAATAATAACATTAAAAAAATTGTTTCATATATAAGCTATAAAAACTTCAAAATAACAAGAGGAAGAGAAACAAGATAGAATAGTGTGCCACAGTGCACCCTCAAGCAAGAGATCTCTAACCCCAGACAGTGGAAATAGAAAATTTGAATTAGA
>NC_090736.1:16903150-16915650 GCF_036898095.1 Palaemon carinicauda | reverse complement strand
CCAAATTTTAGACGGATGTTATGTTCTATCAAATTACATTTCCCTACGGCATCACTCAACACATTAGGAAATTGTTTGAATAGGTTGGCCAAGTCCCTAAGCTGAGACTCTGATAAATGTGTTAGAGACCCTTCCAGGTCTTCTATAATATTACTGTTGGTCGTAATAGGGTTCGGTATATATTCATCCGACGCTTCAATTGGTTTGTCAGAATTTGTTATACATGGATTAATTTTTGAACCAGCCTCATCCGATGTTCTCTTTAAATATTATTTTAATAAATTTATGTGATATTTCTGGGTCTTTTTCCTTTTATCTGGAGTAGAGATTAAATAGTTATTTGACTTTAAATTATCAATTACGGTATAAGGACCTTGATATTTAGGTGAAAAAGGAGATCCTGGTATAGGCATTAAAACTAAGACCTCATCTCCAGGCTGAAACTGTCTGACTTTAGCGGATTTATCAAAGTGAGCTTTCATAGATGCTTGACTCTCCCTTAAGTATTCTTTAGCTAATTTTCTTACTTTAGATAACCTCTCTTTCAAGTTGTTCATATATGTCTGCACATTAACCTTTGAGGATTCTGTATCAAAATCACTGGCTAGCAAATGATCTTTTACAATTCTTAAGGGACCCCTGATCTCTCTACCAAACAGCAACTCAAAAGGAGAAAATCCCAAAGATTCTTGCTTATATGCTCTAACTGCAAATAATAAAAAGTCAAGCCCTTCATCCCAATCGTTTGAACTTTCTAAACAGTAACGTTTCAGCATGGATTTAAGGGTTTGGTGGAATCTCTCTAAAGCTCCTTGAGACTCAGGATGGTATACAGAAGAGTTTACAGTAAGCACACTTAATCCTTTTAGTACCTCTCTAAAAATATCCGAAGTGAAATTAGTTCCTTGGTCAGATTGCAAAACCTTGGGAATACCAAAATTTGAGAAGGTGTGTATTAAGTTAGTAGCTATATTCTTAGCAGAAATGTTCTTGAGAGGTATAACTATAGGAAATCTGGTTGATGTACACATGATAGTAAGGATGTATTTATTCCCTTTGCGAGTGGAAGGAAGTGGACCAACACAATCTATTAGTATTTTCTCAAAGGGTTCCTCTAATACAGGGATAGGAATGAGCGGAGCTGGAGGAATAGATTGATTGGGATTACCTATAACTTGGCAAATGTGACAAGATTTTATATATTCTGTAACACTTTTCTTCATTCCTGGCCAAAAGTAATGTATTTGGAGCTTTTGATAAGTTTTCTTTATACCTAAATGTCCATTGAGACCATCATGAGCCAAAGAAACAATTTCACTTCTCAAAGAGGATGGAATTACTATCTGAAATTTATCGGCCCAATCTTGTTCTTGAGCTAAGTGGCTAGGTCTAAATAATCTCATGAGAATGCCTTCATGCAGGTAAAATCCTGGCTTTTCTATAACTTTTGTAATGTGGGAAGCTACCTCTGACCAACATTGGGTCAAAGTAGGGTCAAACTTCTGTGCTGCAATTAAGGAATCCTTTGACATCTTTATTTCTTTAATGTTAGGTAAAGGCACAGATTTAATTCTAGTCTGACGCGACTTTGACCTAGTGGTTACACAAACAGGGAAAAGATCAGGCTGAGAGGATTCAATATTTAGAGTAGGGTTATTTTCCAAAGGATGATCTACTACAACTGGACATGGAACAGTAAGTTTCCCAGCAATATCATTTCCTAGTAAAAAGTTAATTCCAGGGACCGGTAAATTTTGTGTTACTCCTACTTTTATTTTTCCGGATACAAGTGGAGACTTAAGATACAATTCTGTGAGGGGAATGGTGGAAATTGAAGAGAGATCACAAATTACTACCTTTTCATTTAGAAAGAATTTCTCTAAGTTAGGGATTACTGTATTAAGCATTATACTTTGAGCAGAACCGGTGTCTCTTAGAATGTTGACAGGATATTCTACATTATTTAGAGTAATTGTGCCAGTCATTTTGAAATCTTCAAAAACATCTATGCAAGGAGGGTGAGCAGCTACGTTAGATGTGGGCTTATTAAATGGGAGCTGAGATTTTACTGAAGTTTTGGAAGCCTTATTAGGGTCATAATATTTAGAGTGTTTACAGTGGGGACTCCAGCATTCAGTAATGTGATGACCAGATTTCTTACAAAAACTGCATATTATTTTAGTTTGGTATTTATCACTTCTACTATTCCCATCCTGAGTCTCTGAAACTACAGATGAGGCAGGTTTTACAGGAACTGTCCTTTTATCAGACTTAGGATTACCTTTGTGTACCAAGGAATATACATCAGCACAATTTGCTGCCTCTTTCAATTGGGTTTCACCTCTATCTTTTAGGTGAAGCTTAACATTCAGAGGGATTTTCCTTTTAAACTCTTCATAAACTAATAAGTTAACTAACTGATCGAAAGTGGTGACATTACTCGAGAACAGCCATTTATGAAAATACCGTAACTTCTCTGTAGCAAATTCAACATAAGTCTGAGATGGAGTTTTAATTAAATTACGGAAATTTTGTCTATAGCCCTCAGGTGTAATAGTGTAAGCATTTAGGATAGAAGTCTTAACAAAATCATAGTCTTGGCAGTCTTCTAATGATAGAGTAGAATATACGATCGAGGCTTTACCTTTAAAGTTTGTGCTAACTAGCCATGTCCAAGAGATTCTGGGCCATTCTAATTGAATTGCTGTCTTCTCAAAATTCCTAAAATAACTTTCAGGGTCATCTTCATTAAATTGAGGAACTAGCTGTGCTTGTTGGGCAATGTTGAACTTCTTATTAGGAGTACCTTGGATAATTGAACGGTCATAAGTCTGAGCCTCTAGTTCTGCTAACTTAACTTCTCTGTCTATTTCTAACTTTCTTGCTTCGAATTGTATTTGTGCTAACTTCAACTCTCTCTCTATCTGTAATTTCTGTATTTCTACATCCGCAATACTCTTTTGCACGGAAGGTGCATCAGTCCCTAGTGACAATTTCTGATCATGAATTTTATCAATAAATTCTTCGGTACTAGATAATGAGAGTCTATCATGCTCCTGGTCTTTATCATCTAACAATGTCACAGATTCTGGCAAAATTAATCCCTGTTCTACCAAACCATCTATAGCTGTAGTCATAAGGTCTCGTAAGGTCATGGAAGATGTGAACGAAATCTTAAAGTACATAAGAATAAACTTCCATTCATCTTTACTTAAAGTGAATTTACTCAAGTATGTAAAATCTGGCTTAGAGCAAAAGGCATGGACATCAAATTCACTCATTGTAACAGCAAATAAATTCCTCTGAAGGATTGAGTGTTGGTTACAGGTTAAATATACAATACACAAATTGAATACAAAAGGTATTAAGTACACGTGAAGCTGTATTATCACTACGTTCAGTGATGAGGTAATATTCAGTGATGATTCAATATAAGATTCAGGCAAGATTCATTTTAAGATTCAGGCTGGCTTGTTGCCTTAAGTGCAAGATACGAACATTAACTACCACAGGTTGATAGCAAGTTGTAAAGATTCTTGGAACACTTGACAGTTTAAGTTCTAGATAAGATTCTAATGTCTAATTAAAGTCAAATCTATTAAGGATTCTCGGTTTAAAGAGTCTAGTCAATGTGACTTCAGTGGAAATAAAAGGTCATCCGAGTTCTGTATTATGTGTCACAAGACAAAGTGTTGATGACCAAAGAAAGATTAAGGATCGGCATAAGATTACAAAGTACTAACACTTCTGTATAACTGCACAAACGACTAAGTTACTTTCACAAAAAAGCAAGGCGAATTGACATACCTATATAAGTACACATGGAAAATTATCCCGGACAGGCCCCCATATGTTACAAGCCCTAATTACCGATGAGACCTGATGTCGTAAAATTAGAGGCAGCCCCAAAATGTGCAATGTCAAAATTGAACATGAAAGGAAAAAGTAACTAAAGGCTTGCAAACATCATAAAGATTTATTATATGATTATAATTTAAATAATACTTATAGAACTTAATTTTCAATCTGAATACTCAAAACTTAATATGTTGACTAATTAAAACAAATGTATTTATAACCTAAGAAAAATTAAAATTAAAGCAAAACACTAACGTAACACAAATAAGAAACATGAGGAATGGTGTGTGAATATCCGTATACCCACAAATACACGAGAAAATCAACACTAGTAAATAATTATAACAGTCATAAATAAATCCAACACTCAAACAAATAACATATTACAAAATATATTCAAGAGGCAGGTGCAGATGTATAAGTCCGTGAAGTACAAAAAGTTGATCCTCAGCCGAGTACAAAAGCAAGAACAGAACTAAAGATATGAAAAATTTAGGTAACAAACATAACCTTCGATGAAGGAACTACGGTGGCGTGACGGGTACTTCAGCCAATCACAAGCAGAGTAAGTCGAGCGACGAGGTGAAGAAACTACGATTGTTAAAAATCGTAACCAGGCCGGCAACGTAAGCGGTAGTTGAAGAGCGTTAAAACTGTTATCATGTCGGAGTCATGAGAATATATATACACACACTACATATTTATTGATATATGTATGTTACAAATGTGTATATATATATATATATATATATATATATATATATATATATATATATATATATATATATATATATATATATATATGTATATATATTTATATTATATATGTATATGATATATATATATATATATATATATATATATATATATATATATATATATATATATATATATATATATGTATGTACATTTACATATATATAACATATATACAATATATATATATATATATATATATATATATATATATATATATATATATATATATATATATATATATATATATATATATATATATATATATATATATATATATATAAATATATGACCCAATCTGGGTCGTATTAAGGGGGAGGTTCACACTTCACATCTTGGGGGAAACAAAAGAGAAAATCCATTTCTTGTTAACACAATTAGAGGGGGAGGTCATGCACAAATGATAGCCGAGTTGGTAATTTTCCACTGTATGTATATTCTATGGTAGCTACACGGGCGTCCTTAATTAAAATTACGTTACGTTACTAAGAAAAAGCCCTCAGAAAAATGGTACTCTGTTCGGCACACACATCTAGGCACCTGATACTCTCTATCGACCTCCAAACCAGACTGACTGTCCTATGGGGTTTTTACCCAAGCGCCCATACATGGCTTCACTATGCCTGATCAATGATTGGTTGTTTTGACCCAAAAGTCTCATAACAACCAATCGGAAGAAGTTTAGGTGACGCCAAGCCAATAACTGTCATTTTCCTAGTGCCACAGTGTCCCCGTCTCCTCTAACAAAGGGAAATCCGTTACACTAACCACACTGAACCGCACTCGGTTCATCACTCCCTCCTCAGATTTTTACGTCCCGTAAAATTCACATTTATCAGATTTTTTTTTTTCACAATTTTTTTTTCTCTCTTTTTTTTATGAAACTTTTCTCATTTTTTTCACTGAACAAAAAAATTTCTTTTCTCTTTACATTGCCGGTGAGTACCATCCTCTTCGGGTGCATGCAGAAATTAAAATTAAAAATTAAAATCAGAGGGCCGGTTGGCGTGTTACAATTGCAAGTTACACAAAGATGAATGTCACGCCCACAATAGGTCATACAGAAACACAAAATTCAGGTTTAATACATCATCACCGAAATTTGGAGCACAAAATCAGAAAAACAATAATGTTTTACCAACAGTTCCTTCAATGCAATAAAAAATTTTATATGAACCGACAAATCATTCCACACACAAAATAAAGAAAATGATAAAACTTAAGAGAAATCAAAATGAATAACTTACAATCCCAGCACTCTTTGACACATTTACCCTTTTAAAAAAACCATTTCTAACACATCCGTGACACTGCAATAAGGAGAAAACTCAAACATACATACATATACCAAAGGCACTTCCCCCAATTTTGGGGGGTAGCCGACATCAACAAGAAACAAAACAAAAAAGGGGACCTTTACTCTCTACGTTCCTCCAGCCTAACCAGGGACTCAGCTGAGTTCAGCTGGTACTGCTAGGGTGCCACAGCCCAACCTCCCACATTTCCACCACAGATGAAGCTTCATACTGCTGAGTCCCCTACTGCTGCTACCTCCGCGGTCATCTAAGGCACCGGAGGAAGCAGCAGGGCCTACCGGAACTGTGTCACAATCGCTCGCCATTCATTCCTATTTCTAGCACGCTCTCTTGCCTCTCTCACATCTATCCTCCTATCACCCAGAGCTTTCTTCACACCATCCATCCACCCAAACCTTGGCCTTCCTCTTGTACTTCTCCCATCAACTCTTGCATTCATCACCTTCTTTAGCAGACAGCCATTTTTTATTCTCTCAACATGGCCAAACCACCTCAACACATTCACACCCACTCTAGCCGCTAACTCATTTCTTACACCCGTTCTTTCCCTCACCACTTCATTCCTAACCCTATCTACTCGAGATACACCAGCCATACTCCTCAGACACTTCATCTCAAACACATTCAATTTCTGTCTCTCCATCACTTTCATTCCCCACAACTCCGATCCATACATCACAGTTGGTACAATCACTTTCTCATATAGAACTCTCTTTACATTCATGCCCAACCCTCTATTTTTTACTACTCCCTTAACTGCCCCCAACACTTTGCAACCTTCATTCACTCTCTGACGTACATCTGCTTCCACTCCACCATTTGCTGCAACAACAGACCCCAAGTACCTAAACTGATCCACCTCCTCAAGTAACTCTCCATTCAACATGACATTCAACCTTGCACCACCTTCCCTTCTCGTACATCTCATAACCTTACTCTTACCCACATTAACTCTCAACTTCCTTCTCTCACACACCCTTCCAAATTCTGTCACTAGTCGGTCAAGCTTCTCTTCTGTGTCTGCTACCAGTACAGTATCATCCGCAAACAACCACTGATTTACCTCCCATTCATGATCATTCTCGTCTACCAGTTTTAATCCTCGTCCAAGCACTCGAGCATTCACCTCTCTCACCACTCCATCAACATACAAGTTAAACAACCACGGCGACATCACACATCCCTGTCTCAGCCCCACTCTCACCGGAAACCAGTCGCTCACTTCATTTCCTATTCTAACACATGCTTTACTACCTTTGTAGAAACTTTTCACTGCTTGCAACAACCTTCCACCAACTCCATATAACCTCATCACATTCCACATTGCTTCCCTATCAACTCTATCATATGCTTTCTCCAGATCCATAAAAGCAACATACACCTCCTTACCTTTTCCTAAATATTTCTCGCATATCTGCCTAACTGTAAAAATCTGATTCATACAACCCCTACCTCTTCTAAAACCACCCTGTACTTCCAAGATTGCATTCTCTGTTTTATCCTTAATCCTATTAATCAGTACTCTACCATACACTTTTCCAACTACACTCAACAAACTAATACCTCTTGAATTACAACACTCATGCACATCTCCCTTACCCTTATATAGTGGTACAATACTTGCACAGACCCAATCTACTGGTACCATTGACAACACAAAACACACATTAAACAATCTCACCAACCATTCAAGTACAGTCACACCCCCTTCCTTCAACATCTCAGCTTTCACACCATCCATACCAGATGCTTTTCCTACTCTCGTTTCATCTAGTGCTCTCCTCACTTCCTCTATCGTAATCTCTCTCTCATTCTCATCTCCCATCACTGGCACCTCAACACCTGGAACACCAATTATATCTGCCTCCCTATCATCCTCAACATTCAGCAAACTTTCAAAATATTCCGCCCACCTTTTCCTTGCCTCCTCTCCTTTTAACAACCTTCCATTTCCATCTTTCACTGTCTCTTCAATTCTTGCGCCGGCCTTTCTTACTCTCTTCACTTCTTTCCAAAACTTCTTCTTATTCTCTTCATATGACTGACCCAGTCCCTGACCCCACCTCAGGTCAGCTGCCCTCTTTGCCTCACGTACCTTGCGCTTTACTTCGACCTTTTTCTCTCTATATTTTTCATACTTCTCTATACTATTACTCTGCAACCATTCTTCAAAAGCCCTCTTTTTCTCTTCCACTTTTACCTTCACTCCTTCATTCCACCATTCACTGCCCTTCCTCATGCTGCCTCCAACAACCTTCTTGCCACATACATCACTTGCAATCCCAACAAAATTTTCTTTTGCTAACTTCCACTCCTCCTCTAAATTACCAGTTTCTCTTACTCTCACCTCGTCATATGCCATTTTCAACCTTTCCTGATGTTTACTTTTTACCCCAGGTTTTATTAGCTCTTCAACCCTCACTAGCTCCCTTTTACATCCACCTACTCTATTCCCCCATTCTTTTGCTACAACTAATTTTCCTTCCACCAAAAAATGATCAGACATACCGTTAGCCATACCCCGAAACACGTGCACGTCTTTCAATCTTCCAAACATTCTTTTAGTTATCAACACATAATCCATTAATGCCCTTTCTACTACTCTTCCATTTGCCACTCTTACCCATGTATACTTATTTTTATCTTTCTTTTTAAAAAAGCTAGCACTTATTACCATCTCTTGTTCAACACACATATCTACCAGTCTCTCACCACTCTCATTTTCACCTGGTACGCCATACTTCCCAATGACACCTTCTACCTCTCCAGCGCCCACTCTAGCATTTAAGTCACCCATAACAACTACATAATTCCTTCTACCCAGTCCTTCTACACACCTAGTTAATTCATTCCAGAACTCATTCCGCTCTTCTTCACTTTTCTCACTACCTGGCCCATACGCACTGACAAACGCCCAACATTCCCTACCCAACCTAACCCTTACCCACATTAACCTAGATGATATCTCCTTCCATTCCACTACTTTACCTGTCATCCATTCACTCAGCAATAAAGCCACACCCTCTCTCGCTCTTCCCCTTTCAATCCCAGACACTCTACCAGACATTTCACCAAACATCACTTCACCCTTTCCTTTCATCTTTCTCTCACACAAGGCCAATACATCCATCCTTCTACTTCTAAACATACTTCCAATCTCACATCTTTACTCTCTATCGTACTACATCCACGCACATTCAAACACCCCAAAACTAGAGTGCAGGGAGCAGTCACTCTCCCCCCAGCTCCATCTCTTTGTTGCTGTCTCATAGGATTTTTTTTACAGGAGAGGGGGTTCCCAGCCCCCTCGTCCCGTCCCTTTTAGTCGCCTCTTACGACACACAGGGATAACGTTGGCGCTATTCTAATTGTTTTATGCCCCCGCGGCCACAGGGGGAAGAAAACTCAAACAGTGAATAATAATAAAAAGAAAAACACTTATTAATAACCGAGTAATATTATTTCTCCTGAAAAACAAAAAGATAAGCAATGATGTTAAATTTTCCACCCATGATTAGCAATTACCTGTAATAGCACTGAAAACCTCCACAGAGACAAATGAAATTTTTTAAGTACAGTACAACAAAATGAGAAAAACATACATAAAAACATTAGTAATAGCAAAATAAGTACCAACATAGGGTAACGAAATCTGAATCAATTCCAACACAAACATAAATGCAACAGAAACTTCTCAGTATGATGAATGATATACTCGTGATATGCTTAAAAAAAACAAAAAAACGGAAACAAAATCTAAAACATCTTTTCACAATACACTTGGAATGAACATACGTCAAAGAAACCTGATTTGTATGACCTCAATCACCTCGTGGTAGACATTATCTCAAGGCCCATGTCCTCTCGCACTCTCTCGTGCTCGAAGGACGGCACGGACACATGCTCGGGCCTCCTCATCACTTTCCTCCCGCAGGTAGCCCGCGGTAAGGAGGTACCTACTCACTTAACTACTTGCTACTTGGGGGGAGTAGACCTAGGACATCAATACACCCTTCATTAAACTTAAAAGGTCTTACCGACCATGTTCTGGCCCTTGGTATCATATGAATGTGGTTACTCAATGAGTTACACACATGGCACTTATTGATAAACTAATTCCTAAAAAATACTGACACTTACCATCTCTAGGGAACTTTCTATACCTACATGCCACGCATGAGGTCTTACCTCAATTACACAGATGACTTTCTCTACCAAAGGGGAAGGAAAAATAACGCTAGATCAAATTTCGTCTTCAATGAAGAACACACCCTTCCACCTGCGCAAAAAAACAGGGAAACTTGATCTCCTACCTCACCCATACACTCATTCGCGGGACTCACTACGGGGCATGTACTCCCTCTCTCTCTCTCCGTAGTCGTCAAGATCTCCCTGTTTTCTATGCGCTCCATCCACAGGTCTACTTAAGCCTAATTCTCTCGTTCTTGTTCCTTCTGCTCTACGTAGAGTTATTACATCCATTCTTCGTCGTAGGGTCACTGAGACCGTGTGTGGCCTATGGCCGTGTTCCGCACCATACACTCCTACGTTTTGCTGGCATCCATAACGAGCAGGTCTTCAAACTCGTTACACACACTCCGACTTCCATGATCGGGAACAGTGGTGAGGGGTTGCTGCTCCACCCCTCCCACCTCCTTATGTACTCCCTGGGAAGACGCACTACCACTCGCTGGCAGGTGGGCATCCCCTACTGCTCAGTGGGGGAGCGTCTGGCTCCCCTCCCACACACTCTGGGGCAAAGATGGCTGGCTGACTCCTTGGCACACCCGTCCCCAGTCCTTGCGGTCTGACGGACAGCCCGAGGAACCGTTGGTCCCCTTCCCACGTTGTCTTCCCCTTCCTGCATCGTCTTCCCCTCCCTGCTTCGTCTTCATCTCCCTCTCGTTGGTACAGGGGAAACATGATTTCTTCTGCCGACGCCGTTTTCTTTTTAAACAGCTTTCAGATGGTGGTTTGTGGCCTGATATCCATATCACTACCGCTGGTCGTCGTAGGGCCATAAAGGCCGTAGGTGGCCATCTGCTAGTACTACCCCACAGTTCCAACAACGGCCAGTCGCCATATCCTACCTCTCTGACCTCTGCCTCTTCGAGGTTCTCTTCTAAAAACTCCCCATCCTTGGTAGGTTGTCGATGCCGGTTGGGTGCCGGGCTGCCTCGATGGTTGTGTATCTGCTATCATGTGCGTTGAGAAACCGTTCACCGAGTACCGGGCATACACGAGCTACACTTCATTTCACCCCTCTCCCTCTCCGTCACCTCCACTCGACGTCGAACTTCTCGTGTTAACCATTGTCACTAATCTCTTTTGTTTCCACTTTTTCAAAAAAATCTCGCGTCGGCTAAAATCACTTAGCACAGACGTTAACCTGTTAATACCCCACACCTGACACCATATAATATGACCCACTGTGGGTCGTATTAAGGGGGGGGGGTCACACTTCATATCTTGGGGGAAACAAAGATAGATAAAATCCATTTCTTGTTAACACAATTAGAGGGGGATGTCATGCACAAATGATAGCCGAGTTGGTAATTTTCCACTGCTAGTATATTCTATGGTAGCTACAAGGGCGCCCTTAATTATGATTACATTACGTTACTAAGAAAAAGCCCTCAGAAAAATGGTACTCGGTTCGGCACATATCTTGGCACCTGACACTCTCTATCGACCTCCAAACCAGACTGACTGCCCTATGGGGTTTTTACCCAAGCGCCCATACATGGCCTCACTATGCCTGATCAATGATTGGTTGTTTTGACCCGAAAGTCTCATAACAGCCAATCAGAAGAGGTTTAGGTGACGCCAAGCCAATAACCATCATTTTCATAGTGCCACAGTGTCCCCGTCTCCTCTAACAAAGGGAAATCCGTTACACTAACCACACTGAACCGCACTTGGTTCATATGTATATATATATATATATATATATATATATATATATATATATATATATATATATATATATATATATATATATATATATATACTGTGTATATATATGTATGTATACATATATACTGTGTATTTTATATATATATATATATATATATATATATATATATATATATATATGTATATACTTATATTTATATATATATATATATATATATATATATATATATATATATATATATATATATATGTGTGTATATTTCTCTATTAGATTAGGTTGAGCTGGGAAACATGGAAATAGAACTATTATACCTGACAATATTGCCTCACAGCTGTTTTTACCTTCCAGTAAAGTTCTCTCTCTCTCTCTCTCTCTCTCTCTCTCTCTCTCTCTCTCTCTCTCTCTCTCTCTCTCTCTCTCTCTCAATATTTGCTACAATATCTCTCCTTTTATTATTGACCAAATCAAGGAGAGAAAATGTGAGGTATTATTATTTTTATGATTCAAGTTGGTAGTTTTGCATTTATTTGTTTACTAAGTTATCTCTATTGTTATTTACCTATATCATACTTCTCTCTGTTTCACAGTATGTGTGATGCTCGATTTACAAATCAATGTCCTTTCAATCTTATGTCATCTGAGTGAAATATTCA
>NC_090736.1:16893150-16900650 GCF_036898095.1 Palaemon carinicauda | reverse complement strand
GAGAAGGTATGCAATCCCATTCCCTCTGTTTAAGCCTTGGGCTTAATCCTAGTGGTTTATCTGAATTAACTTTCGATACAACTATACTGGGGTGTTACTGTACCTCCCTGTTCCAGTAAGTCTGGCTTCAGAGAGGGACAGAACATCAGAGTTTTTAGTGTGAGTCTGTGTTTGTCTGGCTTGGGGTAGAGTCTCCCTCGCTGGCCTGACGCAGACATAGGAGGCTTACCCTCCTTAGGTCACTGCCGAAGGTTTCTGTACGAGATGATTCCTTCTTTTGTGATCTAGCAGTCTAGTCCTTGTTCCTGTTCTCGGTGGGAGGATAAGATCCTTTCCCTGGGAGTAGCAACACCTTCCTTGCTTTGGTTCAGTGGGGGCTGGCAAGTATTGCTGGCCTCCCTCCTTGAATCTCCCTTAGGCTGAGATGAGTTTTCTTGGCTGCGGGTGATTCTTCACTAAAGCAAGGTTGGTAGGACCCTCTTTTGTCCCTTCCCTCTCTATCTCCGTAATGGCCTAGCCATTACAGTACTGTACGTCATTCTACATCTGGACCTAGGATAGGTTAGGATTTGGAATTGACTCAGTCCCTTGCCAGCCGGCTGCAAGGGTCTTCTGCTTTGAGTGCTGCCCGGACCTCCCTTGATCCCTCATCCATATCTGCCTGTAGAGCCAGACGGCATTGGTCAAGAAGCCTGAATTAGATTCTCCCCTTCCTTTTTTGCACTCTTTCGGATTGCTGGGCTTGGAGGTAGTTTACGCTCTTATCCCGGCTTCCGTTCTGTTTTCTTCTAGTGCTGTACCCGACCCGGCTGCCGGCCTATGAGGCCGGCAGCCGGGCAGTTGTAGTCCTCTGGTTCTTTTGCTGCTGGCCGGTCTCGGTTATTTACCTTTGCCGGCCGGCTATTGCCAAGCCCTGCCGGTCGCTATGAGCATTAGCTGTTGCCGGCCGGCACATGCATTTGAACCAGCGTTCTGCCGCCTTATAGCTGTTAAGTAGCATACTTTAAAGCTAGTTATGGTTTGTGCCGGCCGGCAAGTGCCGGCCGGCACATTACCTTCTATACTGTACCAGTATTCTTCAGTATAACATATACTGTAGGAAGAAAACTATAGTATAAGTTTTGGTACAGCACTGTGTGTTCTAACACTTTTGTGTTGTCTTGCACAGCCCTTTGGTGTTGCCTTACAGATAAGAGAGTGAGTTCTTTCTTGTCTATTATCCGGTATTTTAAAATCATACCTTAGGTGTGAGCTACACCTGTTTCCTCTGGAAACTTTTCATTGGTTACTCTGGGACAGATTAACCATACGATTTTATTATCTGGAAGGCTGCAACAATTGGTTATGAAGGAAACACAAGTGTGTGTCTTTCCTTTCGGATTTGTTATGCTAAACTGTGCATATCCAGTGATACGTAGTTCACTTGATACTCATGGAAATTTCTTCTCTTTACAGGAGGACCATCCGAAGTGCGGAAGTGTTTTCTGCAACGTCCGCAGTAAAAACTTCTGCGGACATGAGTTTTGTAGGAGGCACGCAGCATGCGCTGTCTCCAAGGGTGATCTCCAATATTGGGACCCTCAGGTATGTACCGTGTGCACTAACCTGATTACTGAGGCCTTTGATTCCCCTAGGACCGCGGAATCAAGGGATATAGCAAGGGAGAAGCTTCGTACCTGGGTAAGGGGCTTCCAGAAGAACACCTCTGGACCTTATCTTCCAAGTGAGAAGATGAGGGCTTATCTTTTCCATAGGGCATCAGCTGATGCAGTGATTCCCCAGCCTCAAGAGGAGATCCCCCAAGTTCAGATCCAGGTGGATGCTGAAGTCGCAGTTGCCTTGCAAGACATCCAGTTGGACGACAGGATGTCTGACGTGTCCGAGCGTCTGGAGGAAGACCTCCTGGCAGGAGCCCAGGATGAAGTTCAAGCCCCAGACATTGTAGAGGAAGAGGTCGACGAGGTGTCGGCTACTCCGGTTCAGATCCCTGAGCCTATTCCCTCAACATCGTCCGCTCTCCCAGTAGAGCTGGGACAGGCCCTCTCCTCCATTGTTGGAATGATCCAACAAATGCAGAAGGAGAATCAGGAGAAGGCGGCTGCAATTGAACTGCAGATGCAGAGACTTGCAGCATCACATGGGCCCCAGAAAAGGCTCAATGTGAAAGACCTTCCCTTGTGCTCAGATGCTAACCCGTGGAGGTAGGCTGAGCACATGCCGATGACGACTGGAAAGATCGTCATCTCAGATAAGTTGGGTTCAGTTCCCCTAGAGGAGGTGGAATTCTGGCCCAGCAAAGGGTCATATCCGGACTGTTATGTCCGGTTGAAGAAGGAACCAGCTTCAAAGGAGGAGACAGAGCCGAAGGAGGTCATAGTGATGGACCATGCTAAGGCTCAAGCTTTGCTTTCATCCTCGATGAAAGAGAGGGGCTTCACGAACTCAAAGGTAGCTGCATTGAGTAAGAAGCTCCCTTCATTTGTGTCCTCTCCTGCTAGAGCCTTCCCCTTTTTACAGAAAGGGTTTGCGGCTGTACTAAAAGCAGTCGAGGCCGGCAAGCCTTGCCCCTCCCTGGAGGAGTGTAAACCCTTGTCGCTGGCCCTGCCTATGGACCACAAAGATTGGAAGGACGTTCATCTTACCTTCTCAGTCGGGAAGTTGGAGGCTGATATTGCCGGACGTCAGTTCGGCGAGGACCTCCCTAAGCTGTCTGACTTTCTTTTGCGGAGAGAGCTTGAGACAAAAGAAAGACTGGCTGCCTCAATGTCTCTTCATACTACTCTTGAGACGATGGCAAGTGACCCTAAGGTCCATGAAATGTTCATGGTAGTGGCCAAGACTCATCTGGCCACGGTGACGAAGGATCTTTATAGCTTCGTCAGGGCGAGGGAGTTCGTGTTCACCTCGGCTACGGTGAGACACGAGCCAAGGAAACTAATCTTCTCTAACATTTGGGGCAAAGACCTTTTCCCTAGCGAATTGGTCAAAGAAGTTGTTGATAAGGCCGCCACGGAGAATAGAAACCTTCTCCAGAAGTGGGGCCTGGCTATCAAAAGAAAGTCTTCCCCGGATGAGGGTCCTCAACCAAAGAGGAAGACTATGAGGACTAGGCTACCGTCTCGTCCAGCCAAGCCACTTAGACAGCAACAGCAACTGCAATTGCCATTGCCTTCAGTGCCCCAGATGGTGGCTCAAACCCCAATCACATTCCAGTGGGTACCCCAGGCCGTGTCGATACAGTCCACGGTATTCAACCCAACGTTCGAAGGGCAGTCAACTTCCTTTCGAGCAAAGCCTAGAGGAGCAGCCAGAGGCTCGTCTAGGAGCCCCTCAAGGGGAAGGGGATTCAGGGGTGGTCGCGGTCAGGGTGGCAAGACCTCTGGACGGCAGTACAAGTGAGATGATACCGGTAGGAGGGAGACTTCAGAATTTTCGGGATCAGTGGACCTTCGATCCCTGGGCCCACAGCCTACTCAAGAATGGACTGGGCTGGAGCTGGTACAGCACTCCACCCCCGTGCCCTCGGTTTTTCCAACACTCCACCCCCGTTCTGGAGGAGTACATCCAAGAACTGTTGGAGAAAAAAGTGATCCGAAAGGTGAAGTCCATCAAATTCCAAGGGAGGCTGTTTTGTGTTCCCAAGATAGACTCGGAAAAACTCAGAGTCATTCTGGACTTGTCGCCACTCAACAAGTTCATAGTGAATTGCAAGTTCAAGATTCTAACACTGTAACACATAAGGAGCTTACTGCCCAAGAGGGCATACTCTGTCTCCATAGACTTGTCAGATGCCTATTGGCACGTCCCAATCAACCGTCGACTCTCCCCCTACCTAGGGTTCAAGCTACAACGAAGACTATACGCCTTCAGAGCCATGCCATTCGGGCTAAATGTAGCCCCAAGGATCTTCACGAAGCTTGCGAGCGTAGCTCTCAAACAATTACGCCTAAAGGGAATTCAGGTAGTAGCCTACCTGGACGACTGGCTGCTGTGGGCAGCATCTGAGACAGAATGCTTGCAAGCTTCCAGTCAAGTGATCCAGTTCCTAGAGTATCTAGGCTTCAAGATCAACAGAAAAAAGTCTCGACTTTCTCCATCTCAAAAGTTCCAGTGGCTGGGAATCCACTGGGACCTAATGTCACACCGTTTCTCCATCCCGGCGAAGAAAAGGAAGGAAATAGCGGGTTCTGTCAAGAGACTTCTAGATTCCGAAAGGATATCAAGACGCGAAGAGGAGAGGGTACTGGGTTCTCTCCAGTTTGCTTCGGTGAAAGACCCGGTCCTAAGAGCACAACTAATGGATGCAACCGGAGTTTGGAGAAGTTATGCATCAAATGCGCGAAGAGATCTGAGAAGACCAGTTCCGCTTCGGCTACGTACTCTTCTCAGGCCTTGGTCCCAAGCCAGACATCTAAAGAAGTCGGTTCTTCTTCAGCCACCTCCCCCGTGGGTGACGATTCACTCAGACGCCTCGAAGGAGGGATGGGGAGGTCACTCTCATCGGAAAAAAGTCCAGGGGACTTGGTCCAAGCTATTCAAGACCTTTCACATAAACTTTCTAGAAGCTATGGCAGTGCTCCTTACCTTAAAAAAAGTCTCCCCGCGTCACTCGATCCACATAAGGTTGGTGATGGACAGCGAGGTAGTTGTGAGATGCTTGAATCGATAGGGATCGAGGTCACCACCTCTCAACCAGGTGATGTTGGCCATCTTCCGATTGGCGGAAAAGAAGAAGTGGTACCTGTCGGCAGTTCACCTTCAAGGAGTCCGCAATGTGACAGCAGACGCTCTATCCAGGTTCACACCGATAGAGTCGGAATGGTCCTTAGACGCAGGATCATTCTCCTTCATTCTGAGTCAAGTCCCAGAACTGCAGATAGACCTCTTTGCGACGAAAGACAACAAGAAGTTGCCCCTGTACGTGTCCCCGTACGAGGACCCCTTAGCGGAAGCAGTGGACGTGATGTCCCTCGACTGGAACAGATGGTCCAGGATTTATCTGTTCCCTCCTCACAACATTCTGTTGAGGGTCCTCAACAAACTGAGATCCTTCAAGGGGGTAGCGGCAATAGTGGCCCACAAGTGACCGAACAGCGTGTGGTTCCCCCTGGCATTGGAACAACGGTTGAAGTTTCTACCGCTACCAGATCCAGTTCTGACCCAGCGAGTCCAGAAGTCGACTGTCTGCGCTTCATTACAGGAAACCCGGACCCTGCAGCTCATGATTTTCTCTCCCTAGTGGTGAGAAAGCTTTTCGGGATTTCGAAAGCCAGCCTAGACTTCCTAGAGGAATATAAGTGCAAATCTACTAGAAGGCAATATGAGTCATCTTGGAGAAAATGGGTGGCCTTTGTCAAGGCGAAGAATCCGCAGGAGATCTAGACGGACTTCTGCTAATCTTTCTTCATCCACCTCCATGGTCAAGGGTTGGTAGCTAACATGATTTTGGTGTGTAAGTCTGCTTTGACAAGACCCATTCTATATGCCTTCCAGGTCGACCTCGCTAACGAGATCTTTAATAAAGTTCCGAAAGCCTGCGCTAGGCTCAGACCTTCAGCACCTCCAAAGCCCATTTCATGGTCTTTAGACAAAGTTCTTCATTTCGCTTCTCTGTTGAGCAATGAGGAGTGTGCGTTAAAGGACTTGACCCAAAAAGTTATTTTCCTATTTGCACTCGCGTCCGGGGCCAGGGTTAGTGAGATTGTAGCCCTCTCGAGAGAGGGAGGTCGTGTTCAGTTCCTGGATGGGGGAGAACTGAACCTGTTTCCGGATCCTACGTTTCTCGCCAAGAATGAGTTACCCACCAACAGGTGGGGTCCCTGGAGAATCTGCCCCCTGAAAGAAGATGCATCTCTATGTCCAGTAAAATGCCTAAAGGTCTATCTTCGTAAAACCTCAGACTTCAAGGGTGGTCAACTATTCAGGGGAGAAACATCAGGCTCAAATTTATCTCTGAATCAACTCAGGGCGAAAATCACATATTTTATTCGCAGAGCGGATCCTGACAGTACACCCGCAGGTCACGATCCGAGGAAAGTTGCCTCATCCTTAAATTTCTTAAATTGTATGGATTTTGAACATCTTCGTTCATACACTGGCTGGAAGTCTTCCAGAGTGTTCTTTCGCCACTATGCGAAGCAAGTAGAGGAACTAAAGAGAGCTGTGGTAGCAGTGGGTCACGTCATTAACCCTGCTGTTTAACTCTGCGAGGAACAGGGGTTTTAATTGGGACGATTAATTCCAGGGTGAGTGTGTAGTTATATGCTGTACTACAAACTAAGTGGGGGCACTGAGTTGCCCATGTTGACTGTTCCATTTCCAAAGGTGAACCTAGCATAAGTGCAGACATGTGTGCCGAGCGTTTCTAACGCTAATGTGATTGACTAGTAATACAGATTTTTATGACTTTGATACCTCGGTATGTTAAAAGTGGCAATATGTTTTTTCTTTCAGATAAACAAGTTCTGTTTACTATCATACTTATGCTTAAAGTTTTGGTTATCCTCTTTATATATATATATATATATATATATATATATATATATATATATATATATATATATATATATATATATATATATATATATATATATATATATATATATATATATATATATATATATATATATATATATATATATATATATATATATTTAATAGTTGCTAACCTGTCTATTTATTGTCTGTCAATAAACTTGTTCTTGAGAACCTTGCGTCTCCTTCACCTGTGTCAATTTATTGGTATATTTGAGCATTCATTCTATGTACTTTATCTGGGATAATTCTAATAGATTGTTCCTTTATGCAAGGTATGTTGCATTGGTTTATGCTTTCCCTTAACGGGAGGACTCCATACCATAAGGGGACGGTGGCGGATTTACAAGTTTCCTCCTATGCGGATATAAATCTTTGTCCAATACAAGTATTGTGCTGAGAACTGGTCGATATTTCATATTGACGCAGTGGTTCTTCACAAACTATGCTTTACTTAATATAGGGTGAGACCACTATATTGGCTGGCCTGGTATTCATACATAGGTATATGTACTCTTCGAGACTTTTCCAGAGTCTAGTAGGACTCTTCCCTCTAGGGGGCAGGAAGCTCTAACATGGTTTATGGTTAGTTGAAAAGATGTATAACGGTAACATCTTAGGTCTCTAGGTCTAGTTGACCAGGAAAAATTACCTCCGGGGAGTACGGCACGTTATGAGAATCCACAGATACAGTAATGCTCTGGTATACTTCCATCAGGACGACATGGCTTGAGCCCAAAAAACGGATTTTGAGAGAAGCGAAAAATCTATTTTTGAGTGAGATGGCCATGTCGTCCTGATGGACCCGCCCTTCCGTTTCTATGAAAGGACTGTAGGACCCCTCCCTACATACAGTATCTGTAGCACCTCGTGTATCGCTACAAGGAATACAGATGGCGCCAGGATTGGCGCAATGCACGCTTACGAAACGGGAGAAGAGGGAGCCTTGGGAGCGGCTCCCCCTTT
>NC_090736.1:16885650-16888150 GCF_036898095.1 Palaemon carinicauda | reverse complement strand
GAAATTCTGAAAATGCTACTCAAAATAAAAATAATAAGAGATAAATATATGCAAAATAAATAAATTTTTAGATAGGACGCTTAATTTGTTCATTAGATTATATTAATGATTAATACCAAAAGGAAAATTATATACAGAAGGTCCTTCACTTACAAAGTTAATTGGTTCCAAGAAACTGTTTTAAAGTCGAATTGTTTGTAAGTTGAATTTTGTTAAACTTTGTCCCAGGAAAGGCCTAAGCCGAATCCCAAGTTATGATTTCCAGCTACAAACGTCAACAAATAGTTGGGTTTCATATAAAATAGATATCAGGTTATTACACATATTGTTTAGCTTACTGTATTGAATGATATAATATTGTTTTATTACAGTTTTTCTTTATCTTTTTTTCGTTACTTTCAGTTTGATTTTCGTTTGTATCTTTAAATGTTTGTAAGTTGAGGACTTTCTGTATAGAAAGATGTCGATATAGAATATAGAAAAATAACTGAACAAATTCCCGATAAATCATTTGATCTAAGTCATTTACTTTTTTATTTTTATTTTACTATTATCTATTCACTTCATAAAACCATAATCGATGAAGCTGATTCGAAATATCAGACAGTCCCTTAAACTTAATCCCTTTTCCATTATAAAAGAACAGCATCATCGAAATGGATTTCATCTCAGGTTATACCAGAGACACAATCTGAGGATTATATCGTTTCCCGAACCATCTTCAATTGAAAACAGATTTTACTTTATTATCGTTAATGGTTGCTTACAAGATAAAGATAACAAATGAGGTTTTGTACCGAACGTGTTTCATACACGCTCGTACACTGTAACGGTTTTTATTTGTTATCTTATCACTCGCTCTTCCCCACTTCTTGTTATCATGGCAGTTCATTCTATTTCATATTTGAATATTTTTGTGACGGTCTTGCTCTCACACCGCTGTATATAAACTCAATGATTGTTTGATATAGTTTAGTTGCATTCACTTCGCCTCTCAGTTATCACCTAACTGGCGCATCCACACAGTGTACATACGTAAATATAGACCAGACACCGAATTGAATGCATCAATTTAATAGTATGAACCGATGTGATAATAACCTCATCAATTTCGAGACCTTCTCCTTATGAATTTCCTATTATGACATTCTACTGGCCTCAAGACAGAATAAAATAAGCGGAGCTGAATTTAAATAAAGAAGAGCTGAATTTAGATTAAAGATTTTGTCTTTTAAAGAGCTAATAGTTACTGAAATGTGTGACGTAGGTTAATGCAAGAAGCACTGGGTTGCAATGGTGTCTGGGATCAACCCCGAATTAGAGAGTAAAAGATGTTCTTTTATTTGGTTTTAAACTAAAATTGCTAGAATATGACCATAAGCGGAACACCTCAAATCAGGAGTGACAGTTTCCATAACTTCATTTTTTATCAAGTAGAAATAAAAACTAAAGAATGAAAGTAAAATGGCACTCCAAGAAAGACCAGTTCCTAAAACAAAAGGAAAGAGTTTTGTATTTTGGGTATTAGAAAGCCATTCCAGTTAGGAAGTTGGATTAGGAAGGTCTCTCCTTGATGGTTTTATTCTTGTCGCTCCACTTCAGCTGGGAAATTCTATATCCAGAGGAGGGGTTTCCCAGAGGTACTTTCCTGGAATCTAATTTCCTGATAAGGACTGAGACTACGTACATTTACTGTTACACGGTGTAAGTGAAGAGAGTTGAAGGTAGAGTGGTCTACTGGAAACGTCCCTAGCTGGCATTCTGCCAGACTGCGGTTCGAGTCCTGCTAAAGTTCGATTGTTTCTTGTAGTGTCTGCAACCTCACCATCCTTGTGAGGTAACGGTGTAGGCTTTGGGTAGCCTATAGGTCTACCTGCTGAGTGTTCAGTAGCCATTGCCTGGCTCTCCATAGTCCTAGCTTGGGTGGAAAGGGGCATAGGCGCTGATCATATGTATACTGTATATTGTCAGACTCTAGGGAGTTGTCCTACTAGCTAGGGCATTGTCACAGTCCCTCACCTATGCCATTTAAATACACACAATCACATACACACACCAGTGCAAGTGTTATTCGAACTTGCAACAGTCCCCAGCTGTGCTTGAATAAGGTAGCTTTTATCAAAGTGGTTTGCAAGCCGATGAAGTAAGAGACTATGCTTATCTGAGTGCTTCCGAAAGAACAGTACAAGCCCTCCAAGCATAAAATTAGGTTGATATATAGGAATAAACTGCGTTGATGTTAGTGGCTACAGTCTACCATATTTTAATTATTTTCTTGAAATAAAAAAAAGACACAAAAACTTAAAATGTTCAAGAAAAGCTTATTGGACAGTACACGCAAATTGACTTATCTGTGTTAGGTGCGAAATGAAACTCTGTCTGAATAATCTTTTAAACTAATTTTTGATATATTTGACGCTAGGTAAGCTGCAAACAACATATCGTTCTTGTTTCCGTTCATATCTCAATCTTATTTTACCCACTTAATAAAAATAATCCT
>NC_090736.1:16875650-16880650 GCF_036898095.1 Palaemon carinicauda | reverse complement strand
ATAAGCCGCACAACAGTGTCTTGGTTTTTATGCTACAAGGTCTTGTAGGGAAGTGGAAACAACCATTTTATTTTAACTTTGATGAGACAAATCTCATGCCGTTACTATTACAAATCATAATGTATGTTGAGGCTGTTGGTTATCTCATTGTTGCCATTGTTTCTGACATGGGATCAGCCAATCTTCGCATGTGGAAAGAATTTGGCATTGATCCTCTTGTCAATAGGATTTCATTCAAGAACCCATGTGCTGACAGGGAGATATATGTTTTTGCCGACGTTCCCCACTTGATCAAATTAGTCAGAAATAACTTCATTGATTCAGACTTTTATGTTGGCAGTGATTTAATTAATGACACAAGTATCCGTGAAATGTTGTCAAAATCTAATACAGAATATGGACTGGCTTATAAAATTAATGAACTTCATTTATCTATTAATGGACAGCACAGGCAGCTTGTCAAGTATGCTGTGCAGTTATTATCCTCATCTTGTGCTAGTGCTTTAAGGTATTTGGGAAGTAGAGGTCTGTTGAACTCCAATAACTGGCAAGCTACCTCTGATTTTCTCTCACTGATCAACGACTGGTTTGATATAATGAATTCAAGCAACATGTATGGCGATATACCAGCAAGAAATGGCATTGGGATCAATAAAGATTTTCAAATAAATAATTTGGAAAAGGTTATAATGGTAATGACTTCTTTAAAAGTAAAGTCTCAAAAAATAAGGTGTCTATACACATTTCAGAAGGGCATAATTCTTTCAAGTAAATCTGATATTGGTCTTTCTAATATGGTTAAAGATGTTTTTAATGTAGATTATATCATGACTCAAAAGCTGAATCAAGACTGTAGAACATCTGTTTGGTTGCATAAGGCAAATAAAGGGCACATACGATCACCCCAATGCTGTTGAATTTAAGTTTAGACTGAGGTCATTGATTCTGGGGAAAGATGTAAAAATAATTAGTGAAAAAACGAACATCATTGCAAAGGGCAACAATTATTAGATGTTGATAAATGAATCTGCATGCAATTCCAAATACAGTGATGATAGAGAATTAGCATTAGAACTGTACTTGACCAGCTCATTGTTTAAAGATTTAGATTTTGAATGCCCCTCAGAAGATATAAACAATCAAATTCTAGATAAAGAAAACGAAAATCCGGCTGCCACTGTAATTGAAGATGAAGCTCTTAAATATATAGGTGGTTATATTGTAAAAAAGTTTTCTACAAAATATCCACAATTAGGAAGACAGATGAAAGAGTGTAAAAATTCAAATGAATCGTGGATTGGGATAGTAAACAGAGGTGAATTGTACATGCCATCAGATGAATTTTATTCTCAAACTTGGTAGTCATGTTCTGCATGATCCAATGATGAATCTATAACATTATGGATACAGTGCATCAAAGTACAATGAGAGTTCAAGAATCAATTGTTGTGCCTAGTATTAATACATGATCAGCCACAAATACGACTCTCCACCCAAAGCAAGGGTACACTCGGGCACACTATTCTATCTTATTTCTCTTCCTCTGGTTTGTTAAAGTTTTTATAGTTTATATAGGAAATATTTACTTTAATTTTACTGTTCTTGAAATATTTTATTTTTCCTTGTTTCCTTTCCTCACTGGGCTATTTTCCCTGTTTGAGCTGTTGGGCTTATAGCATCCTGCTTTTCCAACTACGGTTGTAGCTAGGCAAGTAATAATAATAATAATGAAAATCATACTACTACTACTATTACTACTACTACTACTACTACTACTACTACTACTACTAATAATAATAATAATAATAATAATAATAATAATAATAGGAAACAAGCAGTGACTACAGATAAATCAGCAGCAAAAAAAAAAAAAAAAAGATGAGTTGATATATACTGTACACTAAAAACCAAGCCTTTTCCTATTTCTATAGAGGAGATCGACAAGAGGTTTCCATAGTTTCAATATAAAAAAGTATAGTCCAGTCCAAGCCCAGGTCACTTGTGCGTAAAGGTATGTTTAACTGTCTAGATTTTAGTCTATACTCTAGAGCACCAATTGATTGCTTTTGAATGGGATGATTTGCTTCGATGATCGTTTGAGACTCTTGTGGCAGTCACTGGAAGGAAAAAAAAAACATCATTCAAAAACAATTAATGAGTTTAAAGACTTAAAGGTCGCTCATGAATGGCAAGGACAAGGGACAGTGACATTGCCCTCTCGAGCAGGATAATGTCCTAGAAACTGACCATATACACATATCAGCTCCCAAGCCGCCTCTCCACCCAAGCTAGGACCAAGGACGGCCAGACAATGGCAGCTGATGACTCACCAGATAGGCCTATAGGCTCCTCCAAACCCCCAATCCTTTGTTCACAAGGATGGTGAGGTTGCAGCGACCAAAGGAACTAACGTGATTGAGCTGAAAACTAACTCCAGTCTGGCGTTGACCAGTCCGGAATGTTACCACATCGGCCACCACAATTGATAATCGTATGGCGATCATCATTGAACGATATTCACAACCGAGCAAAACGTACCTTCTAATGCTCGTTTCACACATTCCCGATTATGGCTCCCGATGCTGATTTTTTGCTCCCTATGCCGATTTTTTGTCCATCGTAAAAAAAAAAAAAAAAAAAAATTGCCAATTTTGCACGATTATGTGCGATTGGAGGGCCCAGATCGAAGTCACAGGCCGAAAATCTGGAATCATTGGGACCACGCTACGACTGTATTACGACAGTCGAATCAGAATTACAATTATGTTTCGATTATTGTAAAGGTTTACGATGATGATCGGTTATGCGCTAGGGAAATTAGGCCACGCCCACTTTAACGATGTTCGGGAAGTTGCACGATCGTCGCAAGAAGCGATTCGATTTTCGGCAGCCGTTCAACAATCATGGGAAGGTTGCAACCTAGGTAATTTTTTTTTTTCACCGAAGTTCGTGCGCACATTTTGATCATCGTTATTTAGATTATGATGATCTAAAAGCTCTTCGATGATCGAAGACACGTTACAATGATCGAAGACACGTTACGATGATCAGAAAATGCATGCCGAAGTTCGTAAAAAATTTCGACAAATGACAGTTGCCCCGACCATTTAGCGCGGCGCTAAATGGTCGGCCCAGTTCGGCCACGTGGCCCCGCGCCACGAGGCTCGCCCTGCATCCCGACATTCGTACCAACTTTACCGACGTGACAAAAACACCCCTTCGATATTCGGCCATTACACCTTCGATAATCGTCATAGGTTGCCAACTACCAATTTCCCTGTCTTCGGGAGTAATCGGGAGCAAAATCGTGTATGTGTGAACCCAGCATAAGGCTTTTTCATTTCAATCGTTCCTGCGTTGCCTATCATAATTTGCTTAGAAATCTTAAGGGAGAATTCGATCACCTGTCGTTATTAGGACGAAAAAGGCTGAGATACCTCATCAAGGACTATGACAAAAGCGTTAGATGTAAGATGCAAGCTAAACTATCCCAGGAGACCAGGACAAGCTAGAGGGACCCTTTGTAAAGCGCAGACCTCCACTGCGGCAGCTTATTTCTCGTCCTTGACCTTGACCTTTGATGCCCTTATTTACTAATTGGCGTAGATTTTCGTAAAATAAAATATGAACCAAGTTTGATGCCTTTTTGTAAATTATGTCCAAATTTATGGCTGATTGCGTAACTTGGACATTTTGCTTGTCCGTGATCTTGACCTTTGACCTTGACTTTCCAAAATTTAATCCTTTCAAGGTTTTTACATAACAGTTAATTCATGCAAGTTTCATTACTCTACGATTAAAATTGTGACCAGAAAGCTGTTCACAAACAAACACACAAACACATAATCAGGGGCAAAAACATAACCTCCTTCCAACTTCGTTGGCGGAAATAAGAAAAAAAAATAAATAAAAAAAAAAACCATCGGACGTATATGAAAAATTTTCTCAGCATATTTTAAAGAATATTTATGACTGGTCATCCTATCAAAAAGTATATAATCCATCACGTTAGGTCTGATAGAAGGAACTCTAAGAAAAAATATGAATAAAAAAGTTTGTCTGGCTAATCTTATAATATAATATTATAAATCTTCTAAAGACAAAGAACTCATTAAATCAAGTGAACTGTTATTTAACAAATGCATCAATGATGAGATCAAATGGTAATTTAGCAATATCAAAGGAATGACAGGACATTTCCATTGCAATAATATACGATAATAAAGTATTCTCTATACTTAAACATGATTAAGTGGAATTAGTAATATTTTTCTTTTTATGTGTAAAAAGTTACCTTAACGATACCATAAAACTAATGAAAGGTTCGTGTTCATAGCAGTACTAATAATGGCCATTTCAATTAATGTATCATGGTACTTTTATTTATGGCCGATGTGGTAACGTCCATGACTGGTGATCGTCAGACTGGGGTTTGAGTCCCGCTCAAACAAGTTAGTTCCTATGGTCGCTGCATCTTCACCATCCTTGTGAGCTAAGGATGGAGGGTTCGAGGGAGCCTTAAGGTCTATCTGCAGAATCATCAGCAGCCATTGATTGGCTCTCCTTGGTCCTAGCTTGAGCGCTGATCACATGTAATATGGTCAGTCTTTAGGACATTGTTCTGCTTGATAGGGCAATGGCACTGTCACTTGCCTCCGCAATTCATGAGCGGCCTTTAAACCATTAAACCGGCAAACAATCTTTGGTTTTGCATGAGATTTATGAAGAAATAATTACCATTACTTGTAGAACACGCCTTTAGGTGAAGGAAACTCTAACATCAATTATTCGCACGATACGCACATATAAATACTGTCCTTTTTAATCAAATTTATAGCACCAACCGAAGCTAATTCAATTTGTTTCAATAGGAAAGGTGGGTGAAAAAAGAGTAAGGGCAGTTAGCTAACTAACAATGGTAGGGAATAGTTTGGAAAGTTGAATAGTAAAGAGTAATTTAAAGTGTAGTTTGACGATTTTTTTTTTTTTTTATATGAAGG
>NC_090736.1:16868150-16870650 GCF_036898095.1 Palaemon carinicauda | reverse complement strand
TTTAATTCATGTCTACAGTCTAGTACTGTTACGGCACTACTGCTACAGTACAGTAGTATTACTACGCTAGCACAAATACCCCACCCACATTTATGTATCGTTCCGCCATTCATAAAGTCTTTGTCATATTCTTTCACTGTGCAATAAGCCATGGCCTCCTCAGAAATTAAGTTTAACTTTAGATGATAGGTTATTTCATTAAGCTGACAAATTATGGCAACTGGGTATGTTATTGCCGATGTTGAAGCTAAAGATAAAGTATGGTATCATTCCTTCATTGCATTATCATCTTTACTACTATTTGTTTTGCTACATGTAGTAATTATTTTAAAGGATAAATGAATTATGTTCACTTCACTTCTATAAATTCCCATTAGATGTACAAATAAAACTCCTAAAACTATTTAGGATTTATTTATAAAATGCAGTCATGCCCAAAACATAGCTAACACGGTTGGTCTGATGGAGATTTTAGCACAAAAATTTTATTTTAACAAAAATAGTTATATAAAGACTGTTTACATACAATCCCTCTCTTTCTCTCTCTTTTGGTGGCATAGTGAATAGTTAATAGAAATGTTCAAAAGCCTGAATGACATTACAAGTATTATAATCCTGTTACGCTAAATACAAATCAGACTATAAACATTGGATTTAAACTAGAAACTGAATAATTACCTATTCAGGCTATAGTAAATATGGCCACGGGCTTTCTCTTGACTGTATAAAGTTGCAAGTCGTAAGACAAATGCAGTTTTGCAACCACGGGGGCAATTCCAAATCCTGTTAGCCATTCTTGACTGTTATGGGTTTCAGAGCCGATGGAAGAAGTTGAATGGGTGTCTGGTGGATGGGCGGGGCAAAATTTTGTCAAAAGGTGTTTACATTGCTTACGTAGTGAATGTTTTCGACTCTTGGCTCGTTATCACTGGCCATGGCGTCGGCTAGAGCAGTTTTACTCTATAAAAATTAAAACTATTGTGTTTAGGTTATTGATAATGCTGACAAAATTTGTGTGTGGTTGTAAAATATACATATGTCAACTTTCAGCTACATCCGATGCTTTGATAAGGAGCAAAGTCCAAAAAGCCGTGTTACAGAGGCCCTGAATCTCATAGTAAGGTAAAAAGCAGCAGCTTTTAAGGTAATGGTCACATGGCACATGATCGAGTTTAAACCCTGTCCACAACTATCAACTGCTTTGGAGGGAGGTGAGGTCATCGCCATAACAACCTGTCAGCCAGAAGAGTTAACAGGTGGAAAGCAACGCTTCATAGCTCGCTCCAATATCACCGACGGGGAGAGATTTTCATACAAGAATAGTGACGTAGATTTAGGAGGACATATAACAAAGGCAGAGGAGATTCAGAGATGTCCAAAGATATG
This sequence comes from Palaemon carinicauda, assembly GCF_036898095.1. Classification (NCBI taxonomy): domain Eukaryota; kingdom Metazoa; phylum Arthropoda; class Malacostraca; order Decapoda; family Palaemonidae; genus Palaemon; species Palaemon carinicauda. The sequence continues at coordinate 16,869,264 of NC_090736.1, read as the reverse complement.
TTTAGGAATGTCTTTTGATAATTAGTGAATTATTAGGAAATGCCATTTCCTTATTCTTTACGTGCTTTTTATATGATTCTTTTAACAAAACATATCAATAAACATGAATACATACTGTATATACGTTTAGTATTATCAACAATGTATGTATGTATATATGTACGTATGTATGAAAAACAGAGGCTTTCTTGAATTAGCTTGGTAAATCTTCCTAAACATTCAGCAATACAAGATTAAATACCTCATAACTTTCTTCTTTCAATATGATTAATGTAATGTTGCTATGACTGTAACCATCCTCCCTGTTGCATGTATTGCATGTTTACAGCTCCGTAATTTAGAATGGCACAAAAGTTGTGCAATCTATTATGTAAAGAAGCAAAAGTCACTTCAATTATAGTGACTTTCATATCATTTGCCTCACTATATATATATATATAGTTCGATAATCCAGATATAAGCATCGATGTCTGCTGTTCCAGGAATTTCAAAGTCGGTTTTATAGAGCGATCCATTACTAAAAGGTCAGAGCTTCCATAAAAGATGAGCAGAAAATTTCACCGATAGCTATTCAATGAATTCTTCTCTTATCAAGAATTATAGATAAAGCGGTACATCCAATAGCCATTAGCAACGGGAAACAAAGAGTCATCCAATTACCTAGGATTATACTGACGCAGGGATATAAATAAGATATCTTCGCCGAAATTCCAAGACCCTCAACCCCCAAGCAGGGACCATGATTTCAGAATGGTTCCTCCAGCAATGACATGATGAAGGTTTATTATTCATAGACGAGAATACGTCGACGTTTGAGCGCTGGTCGTCTGGGATTCATAGCAACGCATTTGAGACGATACGACCTCCATAAAAAATATGAATTTCAGGAGTGCGACGATGAAGAAGAATAAAGTAAGGGAATAAAAAAGTTAGGTTAATATACGATGCATTAATTTCCGGCGAAACTGGAATTCGCTAAAAGAAATAGACGAGCGCTGGCTAGTTTGGTATTTTTCTCTGTATGATCAATGGATTAAAATGTGATCACCATCTCACTGTTCAAGTCTATCGCTTACTTTTCGGACATTGATGGTGGGGCTACTGCGCACGCGTT
>NC_090736.1:16833150-16858150 GCF_036898095.1 Palaemon carinicauda | reverse complement strand
AGTTTTAGTTATGCTGGAGAGAGAGAGAGAGAGAGAGAGAGAGAGAGAGAGAGAGAGAGAGAGAGAGAGAGAGAAAAGAGGACAGTGAAGGGGCTTTCGGTTTGGTGGTATTAAAATTCTTTAGATCGGGAAATCAATTTTTGTTTTGATTCTCCAAAAATAAGCTTTTCTGTGGTAATTAGATGTAATTATTTTGATAATGTTTATATAACTCTACTTAATTGGGAAACTATAGTCCTTTTGTTTAGCAAAAAATAAACCCCAATGTTTGCGTGGCTTCCGATTGTTATTATGGAAAAACTATACAACCCCCTCGATATTCTAATTTTCGAAGACCTTTCAAATCTGTTTTATATATATATATATATATATATATATATATATATATATATATATATATATATATATATATATATAGTGTGTGTATGTATATATATATATATATATATATATATATATATATATATATATATATATATATATATATATATATATATATATATATATATATTTGAGTGAGCAAAGGTCTTTATTGTAAACTAAAAAAAAAAAACATTTGCTTCTGTGACAATCAAAGGTCTTTTATTTGCTCTATAATTTTCTTGGTATAGTTGTACTTAATCAACAACAACAACAGCATGTTCATGAAACGACTCATTCCAGTATTTACAGAATGTTTTATTTTAGTAGTTCCTGAGGGCCATTTCTTATGTCACTACTTTACCCTATTTCCTAAGTGCCCACTTTAAGCTTGAGCAGTTTGTTTCAGTGGCCACTAAGATACATGCTTTTATTTTGATGGCTACTAACATTTTCTTTCATGGGAGGTCATCGTAAGCTCTTGTTTAGGTTGCCATTAAAACTTAGCTTTGGTGGGCCCTTGAGATCGAGATTTTTGTAGTCACCACAGACTTCTTAAGATGATCTCTGAAGGGCCGTGATTTGGTAATCTTTACAGACTTTTTTTAAGTGACCTCTGGAGGCCCGTGATTTGGTAATCACCCTAGTTTAGGTGACTCTAGTAGCCCGTGAATATTTAGGTGATTCTGGAGGCCCATGATTTAATAATCTCTACAGTCTTGTTTCGGCACCTCTAGAGTTCTGTAGTTTGATGGTAATCTCTACAGACTTGTTTAGGTGACTTCTGAAGGGCCGTGATTTGGTAATCTCTTCAGACTTGTTTAGGTGATCTCTGAAGGCACATGATTTGGTAATCTCTACACACTTGTTTAGGTGATCTCTGAGTGCCCATGATTTGGTAATCTCTACAGACATATTTAGGTGACCTCGGAAGGCCCATGATTTGGTAATCTCTACAAACTGGATTAGGTGACCTCTAGACGCCTGTAATTTGGTAATCTCTACAGACTTGTATAGGTAACTCTATAGGCCTGTAATTTGCTGGTAATCTTTACAGAATTGTTTAGGTGACTCTAGAGGCCTGTAATTTGGTGGTAACCTGAAGAGACTTATTTAGGGGACTCTGGATGTCCGCAATTTGGTAGTGATCTCTACAGACTTCTTTAGTTGACTCTGGAGGCCTGTAATTTAGTGGTAATCTCTACAGACATGTTTAGGTGACTCTGGAGGACCGTAATTTGGTGGTAATATCTACAGACTAGTTTAGGTGACTCTGGAGGCCTGCAATTTAATGGAAATCCCACAACCTTGTTTAGGTAACTCAGCAGGCCCGTAATTTGGTGGTTATCTCTACAAGCTTGTTTAGGTGGCCTCTGGAGGCCCAGGATTTGGTAGTGAACTTTACAGACTTGATTATGTGACTCAGCAGGCCCGTAATTTGATGGTTATCTCTACAGACTTATTAAGGTGACCTCTAGAGGCCCGGGATTTGGTTGTAATCTTTACAGACTTGTTAAGGTGACTCTGTAGGTCCGTAAATTGGTGGTTTTCTCTACAGAATTGTTTAGGTGACTATGCAGGCCCGTAATTTGGTGGTTATCTTTAAAGACTTGTTTAGGTGACCTCTACAGGCGCGGGATTTGGTTGTAATCTCTACAGACTTATTTAGGTGACTCTGCAGGCCCGTGATTTGGTGGTTATCTCTATAGACTTGTTTAGATGACTCAGCAGGCCAGTAATTTGGTGGTTATCTCGAAAGACTTGTTTAGGTGACCTCTTCGAAGCCCAGGATTTAGTGGTAATCTCTACAGACTTGTTTAGGTTACTTTGCAGGGCCGTTATTTGGTGGTTATTTTTATAGAATTCTTTAGATGACTCATCAGGCCCGTAATTTGGTGGTTACCTCTACAGACTTGTTTAGGCGACCTCTGGAGGCCCAGGACTTGGTAGTAATCTCTACAGAATTGTTTAGGTGAATCTGCAGGCCTGTAAATTGGTGGTTATCTCTACAGACTTGTTTAGGTGACTCTGCAGGCCTGTAATTTGGGAGTTATCTCCACAGACTTGTTAAGGAGACTCTGCAGGCCCGTAATTTGGTGGTTATCTATACAGACTTATTTAGGTGACCTATGGAGGCCTGGGATTTGATAGTAATCTTTACAGACTTGTTAAGGTGACTCTGCAGGCCCGTGATTTGGTGGTTAACTTTATAGAATCGGTTAAATGACTCGGCAGGCCCGTAATTTGGTGGTTACCTCTACAGACTTGTTTAGGTGACCTCTGGAGGCTCATGATTTGGTAAAAATCTCTACAGATTTGTTTAGGAGACTCTGCAGGTCTGTGTTTTGGTGGTTATCTCTACAGACTTGTTTAGGTGACTCTGCAGGCCCGTAATTTGGTAGTCATGTCTATAGAATTGTTCAGATGACTCGGCAGGCCCGTAATTTGGTGGTTACCTCTACAGACTTGTTTAGGTGACCTCTGGAGGCTCAGGATTTGGTAATAATCTCTACAGACTTGTTTAGGTGACTCTGCAGGTCGGTGATTTGGTGGTTATCTCTACAGACATGTTTAGGTGACTGTGCAGGCCCGTCATTTGGTGATTATCTCTACAGACTTGTTTAGTTGACCTCTGGAGGCCCGGGATTTGGTGGTAATCTCTAAACACTTGTTTAGGTGAATCTGCAGGCCTGTAATTTGGTGGTTATCTCTACAGACTTGTTTAGGTGACTCTGCATGCCTGTAATTTGGTGGTTATCTCTACAGACTTATTTAGGTGACTCTGCAGGCCCGTAATTTAGGGGATACCTCTACAGACTTGTTTAGTTGACCTCTGGAGGCTCAGGATTTGGTAATAATCTCTACAGACTTGTTTAGGTGACTCTGCAGGCCTGTAATTTGGTGGTTATCTCTACAGATCAGTTTAGGTGACTCAGCAAGCCTGTAATTTGGTGGTTATCTCTACAGACTTATTTAGGTGACTCTGGAGGCCCATAATTTGGTGGATATCTCTACAGACTTCTTTAGGTGACCTCTGGAGGCTCAGGATTTGGTAATAATCTCTACAGACTTGTTTAGGTGACTCTGCAGGTCTGTGATTTGGTGGTTATCTCTACAGACATGTTTAGGTGACTGTGCAGGGCCGTAATTTGGTGGTTATCTCTACAGACTTGTTTAGGTGACCTCTGGAGGCCCGGGATTTGGTGGTAATCTCTAGAGACTTGTTTAGGTGACTCTGAAGGCCCGTAATTTGGTGATTATCTCTACAGACTTGTCTAGGTGACTCTGCAAGCCTCTAATTTGGTGGTTATCTCTACAGACTTATTAAGGTGACTCTGCGGGCCCGTAATTTAGGGGTTACATCTACAGACTTGTTTAGGTGACCTTTGGAGGCTCAGGATTTGGTAATAATCTCTACAGACTTGTTTAGGTGACTCTGCAGGCCTGTAATTTGGTGGTTATCTCTACAGACCTGTTTAGGTGACTCTGCAGGCCTGTAATTTGGTGGTTATCTCTACAGACTTGTTTAAGTGACTTCTGGAGGCACGGGATTTTGTGGTAATCTTTACAGACTTGTTTTGGTGACTCTGCAGGCCCGTAATTTGGTGGTCATGTCTATAGAATTGTTCAGATGACTCGGCAGGCCCGTAATTTGGTGGTTACCTCTACAGACTTGTTTAGGTGACCTCTGGAGGCTCAGGATTTGGTAATAATCTCTACAGACTTGTTTAGGTGACTCTGCAGGTCGGTGATTTGGTGGTTATCTCTACAGACATGTTTAGGTGACTGTGCAGGCCCGTCATTTGGTGGTTATCTCTACAGACTTGTTTAGGTGACCTCTGGAGGCCCGGGATTTGGTGGTAATCTCTAAACACTTGTTTAGGTGAATCTGCAGGCCTGTAAATTGGTGGTTATCTCTACAGACTTGTTTAGGTGACTCTGCATGCCTGTAATTTGGTGGTTATCTCTACAGACTTATTTAGGTGACTCTGCAGGCCCGTAATTTAGGGGATACCTCTACAGACTTGTTTAGTTGACCTTTGGAGGCTCAGGATTTGGTAATAATCTCTACAGACATGTTTAGGTGACTCTGCAGGCCTGTAATTTGGTGGTTATCTCTACAGACCTGTTTAGGTGACTCAGCAAGCCTGTAATTTGGTGGTTTCTCTACAGACTTATTTAGGTGACTCTGGAGGCCCATAATTTGGTGGATATCTCTGCAGACTTGTTTAGGTGACCTCTGGAGGCTCAGGATTTGGTAATAATCTCTACAGAATTGTTTAGGTGACTCTGCAGGTCTGTGATTTGGTGGTTATCTCTACAGACATGTTTAGGTGACTGTGCAGGGCAGTAATTTGGTGGTTATCTCTACAGACTTGTTTTGGTGACCTCTGGAGGCCCGGGATTTGGTGGTAATCTCTAGAGACTTGTTTAGGTGACTCTGCAGGCCCGTAATTTGGTGATTATCTCTACAGACTTGTTTAGGTGACTCTGCAAGCCTCTAATTTGGTGGTTATCTCTACAGACTTATTAAGGTGACTCTGCGGGCCCGTAATTTAGGGGTTACCTTTACAGACTTGTTTAGTTGACCTCTGGAGGCTCAGGATTTGGTAATAATCTCTACAGACTTGTTTAGGTGACTCTGCAGGCCTGTAATTTGGTGGTTATCTCTACAGACCTGTTTAGGTGACTCTGCAGGCCTGTAATTTGGTGGTTATCTCTACAGACTTGTTTAGGTGACTTTTGGAGGCACGGGATTTTGTGGTAATCTTTACAGACTTGTTTAGGTGACTCTGCAGGCCCGTAATTTGGTGGTTATCTCTATAGAATTGTTTAGATGACTCGGCAGGCCCGTACTTTGGTGGTTACCTCTACAGACTTGTTTAGGTGACCTCTGGAGGCTCAGGATTTGATAATAATCTCTACAGACTGGTTTAGGTGACTCTGCAGGTCTGTGATTTGGTGGTTATCTCTACCGACATGTTTAGGTGACTCTGCCGGCCCGTAATTTGGTGGTTATCTCTACAGACTTGTTTAGGTGACCTCTGGAGGCCCGGGATTTTGTGGTAATCTCTAGAGACTTGTTTAGGTGACTCTGCAGGCCTGTAATTTGGTGGTAATCTCTACTGACTTGTTTAGGTGACTCTGCAAGCCTGAAATTTGGTGGTTATCTCTAGAGACTTATTAAGGTGACTCTGAAGGCCCGTAATTTGGTGGTTATCTCTACACACTTGTTTAGGTTACCTCTGGAGGCCGGTAATTTGGTGGTTATCTCTACACACTTGTTTATGTGACCTCTGGAGGCCCAAAATTTGGAGTTAATCACTACAGACTTGTTTAGGTGACTGCCGGCCCGTAATTTGGTGGTTATCTTTACAGACTTGTTTATGTGACCTCTGGAAGCCAGGGATTTGTTCGTAATCTATACAGACTTGTTTAGGGGACTCTGCAGGCCCGTAATTTGGTGGTTATCTCTACAGACTTCTTTAGGTGACTCTGGAGGCCCGTAATTTAGTAGTAATCTCGGCAGACCTATTTAGGTGACCTCTGGAGGCCTAGGATTTGGTGGTTATCTCAACAGACTTGTTCAGGTGACTGCAGGCCCGTAATTTGGTGGTAATCTGTACAGACTTGTTTAGATGATTCTGGAGGCATTTAATTTGGTGGTAATCTCTACAGACTTTTTTGGGTGACCTCTGATGGCCCGTAATTTGATGGTAATATCTACAGACTTGTTCAGGTGACCTCTGGAGGCCCATAATTTGGTGGTAATCTCTACAGACTTGTTTAGGTGACCTCTGGAGGCCTGTAATTTGGTGGTAATCTCTATAGTCTTGTTTTGGTGACTCTGGAGACCTGTAATTTAGTGGAAATATCTGTAGACTTGTTTAGGTGACTCTGGAGGTCCGTAATTTTGGGTGGTAATCTCTACAGACCTGTTTAGGTGACTTGCAGGCCCGTAATTTGCTGGTAATCTGTACACACTTGTTAACGTGACTCTGGAGGCCGATAATTTGGTGGTAATCTCTACAGATTTGTTTAGGTGACTCTGGAGGCCCGTAATCTGGTGGTAATCTCTACAGACTTGTTAAGTTGACTTCTGGAGGCCCGTAATTTAGTGGTAATCTCTACAGACTTGTTTAGGTGACCTCTGGAGGCCCTTAATTTGGTGGTAATCTTTACAGACTTGTTTAGGTGACTCTGGAGGTTCGAAATTTGGTGGTAATCTCTAGAGGCTTGTTAAGTTGACTTCTGGAGGCTCGTAATTTGGTGGTAATCTCTACAGACTGTTTTAGGTGACTCTGGAGGCCCGTAATGTATTGGTATTCTTTTCAGACTTGTTTAGATGACGATTGAGGCCCGTAATTTGGTGGTAATCTCTATAGACTTGTTTAAGTGACTCTGGAGGCCCGTGATTTGGTGGTAATCTCTACTGACTTGTTTAGGTGACTCTGGAGGCCCGTAATTTGGTTGTAATCTCTACTGACTTGTTTAGGTGACTCTGGAGGCCCGTAATTTGGTGGTAATCTCTACAGACTTGTTTAGGTGACTCTGGAGGCCCGTAATTTGGTGGTAATCTCTACTGACTTGTTTAGGTGATTCTTGAGGCCCGTAATTTGGTGGTAATCTCTACTGACTTGTTTAGGTGACTCTGGAGGCCCATAATTTGGTGGTAACGTCTATAGACTTGTTTAGGTGACTCTGGAGGCCCGTAATTTAGTGGTAATCTCTACAGACTTGTTTAGATGACTCTGGAGGCCCGTAATTTGGTGGTAATCTCTATAGACTTGTTTAAGTGACTCTGGAGGCCCGTAAATTGGTGGTAATCTCTACAGACTTGTTTAGATGACTCTGGAGGCCCGTAATTTGGTGGTAATCTCTATAGACTTGTTTAAGTGACTCTGGAGGCCCGTAAATTGGTGGTAATCTCTACAGACTTGTTTAGATGACTCTGGAGGCCCGTAATTTGGTAGTAAGCTCTACAGACTTGTATTGGTAGCCTGTAAGGTACACTGTTCTGTTGGTTAAAGACCTTTTTATGTCCGTGTTTCTATAGGAATTTTTTTCCTTTTATTCGATTTGATATTTGTAATTTGCCCCTTATGGCCCAGTGCCGGGGCCAGGAGCCCAATCAGCGACGATGTACAACTATGGTAAACCCCATAGTTGCACTTTGAAAAATTAATAAACTGAGTTTTGACGCCGAGAAGAAAGAGAGGGAGTAGGAGTGGATAGGAAATAAAAAGGTAAAAAGAGGGTACTAATAGGTCAGGATTATTATTATTATTATTATTATTATTATTGTTATTATTACTATTATTACTATTATTAAAAGGAATTACTGCAATGACTCTATAACAATGCCCACGTTGCACCGCAAGAGGCGCACTGACTACACCACACCCCCACGGACCACAGACTTCCATTTACAATAAATGTCAATGATATAGATTCATTTTATTAGAATTTTAATTGATCGCTAGAATTTTCACTAAGATTCGTTAAAATATGACGAGGTTCAAAGAAATACAACAGAGGTCTCAAGTGGACCGACACTCTTAACATCAGTTTTCAAAGTAACATCACTTTTCAAAGTGACTGCCATTTCTCCTCTTGCGTCAGATTATTTCAATTCTTTTATGTGAATGAATGTAAAGTCAAGTAGGAATCATAAGTAGACTATCGAAACTTAGGATTAACCTACTTTACTCATCAAGCTATCTTTTGTTTAATGATCTTGATTAATATGCTACTCAATTATAAATGTGAGAAAAAACTTATATTTATGATAAAGCCTAATTTGACGAGATGTTTATTGTATTTATTTTCTATTTCAGTCATTCTGTTATATATGACAAAGCCAAATATGATATATGTAGGCCAAGATGTCATTAAGGGCATTTTTATATAACGTAAATCAATTGATTTTGATAATGATTTATTCATTCAAATTGATAACTAATTATTATTTCTATAATATACATTTAAAATTAACAGCTTTGATTTATATAGGATAGAACAATCACATAACATGTAAAGTGATGCCTGAGAAGAAATATAAAATTCAGATGTTATTTACTGGATAAAAAAAGGATATAAATATTAAGTAAACAAAGCGTATTATGCATGTCCAGAGCCGGTACTCTTATTATACCTTTGAGCTAATGATGGATTAAGGAACAATATTCACATGAACTGCACATTATTCTGAAACTTTCAATGTGAAAGTTAATCAAAGATGAACTGTAACTTTTGTATGCATTTTGCTTCCAAATGTATGTACGCATGTGTATAGCTCTGCAATGTTGCAGAATAATTTATTTTGTCTGACAAGTTATACATAAATGCCAAAACAAAACAAAAGTTTTCTCTAACTAATGGATCTCAGAACTATCTGTGAGTGATTTCATTAAATGATACTCGTAATTAATTTATGTCTCTTTTCTTATTTAGCATATTAGAATTTAAGTCTGGTGTCATTTTATAGATAATTCAATAGCAAATAACTTTTATTTAGAAGGATTTTTCAGTATCTAAGTACATATACACGTTTTTGGAATAATTATATCTATTATCATATTTTTCCCAAACATTTGATACGTAAATGAGTTTTACTGGATTTTAACTAAACCTTATTCACAAAATGATAGTATATTCGAATTTATCATGTATTAATACATAAACAAATCGACATATCATTAATAAATTAATGTATTCTGCTAGTGGTGTGTTTTCGTACCACCCGGAACTCCCTGGGACTCCCCTGGGAGTCATAACGGACACTTTTATCTGCTCCCCCCCCCTCAAAGATCACTTTTCTACAGCCCAACGGATCAGGAAAACACGATGGACAAACTTTAACACGCCCTTTGAATCACCTTCTCTATAAGTCATGCCCATTATGGTAAAGTCAAATGATAACGTTTCTGCCTGGCGATCGCCAGACTGTGGTTCGAGATCCGCTTAAATTCGATAGTTTCTTTTAGTGTCTGGAATCTCACCATTCTTGTGAGCTAAAGATCGGTTTTTAGGGGAGCCAATAGGTCTACCTGCTGAGTCATTAGCTGCCATTGCTTGGCCCTCCCTGGTCCTACCTTGGATGGAGAGGGGGTTTGACAGATAATCAGGTGTATATATGGTCAGTCTCTATGGCATTCTTATACTACTCAGGGCATTGTCACTGTCCCTGCTGAGAGCTAGTTCAGGCTGTCAAGAAAGTCACTGTCCCTAGTCTCTGCCATTCACGAGTGACCTTTGAAGCCTTTAAAAAAGTTGCTGGGGTGAGTACCATGCCGGACTTTCCAGAAACCGCATTTATCGAATACAAGTACTCCATAATTAAAATGGAAATAAAACTCCATTATTAAGAGCAAACTCTTCATGATTTATCTCGCTAGCTCAGCAAGTAATGCTAATGATAATGTTATCTGAGACACTTGATAATACTTCCATTTAGATTCGTGCAATGATTTTTCGATCTTGAACACAGAATTTCAATGAATTCTGGATCATATTGGATTTCTATCGACGGAATTGGAAACATCACCTTTGAATAATTTTTCCCGTATCTTTTCAACAATAAAATTCCAAGAAGGAGGTACATATATCAACGTGAACATTTTTCTCAACATATTTTTTATCTGTTAACGCAAAACAAGATATAGTCAAGGACGATATACATTAATATGCACATAACACACCACACGCATTTGTGCATATGTAAGTATAAACATACATATATACATAAAAACATATTTACTTTTCTTACGCTAATTCAAAAACTAATTATTCTTCTCTTTTTATTATAGTAAATAGATAATCTAGTAAAATAAAAGAGAAGGGAAATCTATAACGCATTCGTTTCAACGTTAGGTTTCCGATTATAATAAGGTGGTAGAGACGGGTCTAGTTAGTCGTTTGTTTGTACCATCAATATAGGATTTTTACCTAACCGTCACATTTCTTACATTCATGTAGAAATAGGAAAAACTCCTGGGTAATTGGTGTATATGTTCATATGCATATGCGTAAAACTAAAATGAACACTAGATGTTATGTTACCAAAAAACACTTTCACTCATCGTTGTCTTGAGTACATCTCGAAAATGAAGGCCTACCAGATGCAAAATCTCTACTCGACCTCTCTAGACTTTCGCCTCCTTTTGCCTTTAGATTTACATAATCTTCTCCTTAATGCTAACGTTTTATTGCTGCATTTTTATACTGTTTCTATCTACACTTCCGATCATTTCAACATTTTCTGTGTCATTGACATGATGTAAAGTCAATTATTTTCAGCGGTTTATTTAATTTTCTTTCAACATCCATTCTACACCTCAACATCAACAACAACAAATACAGCGGTTTCCAGTCCACTGGAGGATAAAGTTCTCAGATATATATTTATGATTGCCAGGGCTTTGGCTAAGTTTCATCACCTCGCTGGCCAGTGCCGATTGGTAATAGTGGGAGACTTTAGTCTGTTTCACAGCAAACCAACCTGGTATGGGTGGCCCTTACTAGTACAGCTTTGTTGATCATGGCGATACACAAACCCTTTCACCACGTTAAAAGGTATCCCTACCACAGTAACGAGACATCATCGTTCTGCAAATATTCATCCATTCCAATTTTCGGTTCCTAAAACAATCTCCGCATCCAAACCTTCAGAGCTTCAGTCGCCTTCTCTGCTTCACTGAGGAAGAAATAATTAGGAAGTGTTTTAAACACCAACGTGTTGTTAAAGTTTGCAGAATGAATGGACTATTTTACAGAAGAATAAGTTTATTCATATTTATTACTTTGTAATCCGATCGTAAATCCTTTATACAATAGATTTTGATTACAACACTTAATTTTCTTTTTCGTCACATTACCTAAACACTATTAGAGCTATGCTCAATTTCATCCAAATTTAAATGATAAATTTTGAAAGTGTTGCTGGATAAAAGTTATTTGAATATATATTCTAGAAAAAGTAAAGTCATCTACTGTAAGCTCAATTGTTGATCTTAAGCAAAACATCAGTTAAAGTTATTTGAAATACCTAAGCCTATTCGTCTTATTCTTTTATGCGATTGTGTTCAAGGTTCACGTCACATTGAAGAAACATTTATGCAATAAAAATACGATATATCCACAGGGCATGGTAAATTATTGGTTATTTCATATTCCTATAAACCAAAAAGAGACAAAAATATATTTTCCTCCGCGGAAAGGTCCCCTCTTCTTTTTTATACTGCCCCTGAGGCTATTCTAGGTAGAGATTTTTAGTCGTTCGTGATGCGAGCCTCAAAATATATTATCCAATTTGGAGTATAGAGAAAATAAATTTAAAAACAAGTATTCACTATATTGTTGTAGATGTAAATTTTGACACCTACATTTATATATTTGCATATGAAAAACAAAATATAAATATTTAATCTTACGGACTTTGATTAGATCTAAACTAGATATTAGATACTGGTTTTATTCGTTTTTTGGGAATTTCTAAAAGTATTAATGAAAATTAGAAATTTTCGACGGTAAAATTGAAGGAGTTAATAAGCCAACAATCATTTACTAAGAGAAAACCAGCACTAGACGAAAAGGAATTTGTTCGCCATATGTGTACTGATTTGATTGATTGAATAAGATCCCATGTCTTTTTTTGGCATGTCAAGGTTTCTTAAAGTCCACTCATAAATGGCAGAGGCAAGAGACAATGACATTGCCCTATCAAGTAGAGCATTGCCCTAGAGACTGACCATATATACATATGATCAGCGCCCAAGCCCCCTCTCCACCCAAGCTAGGATCAAGGAGGGCTAGGCAATGGTTGCTGATGACTCAGCAGATAGACCTATAGGCTCACCACCCCTATCCTTAGCTCACAAGAATGGTATGGTTGCAGCGACCATAGAAATTAACGAGTTTGAGCGGGACTCGAACCCCAATCTGGCGTTCACCAGTCAGGGACGTTACCACATCGGCCACCACATCCCTTGCACATAGGCAGCACACAAGATACGTAGTTTTTGAAAGCGTATGTGTACAAAATATAATAGTTTTATATTCAGAAACCTTAATATTTCAAGGGTGGATATCCAGAGCATGTAGAAATATGAAAATACACTAAAGTCCTCTCATAATTTCATACCAATATTCAAGATCTATTAGTTATTTAGCTTGACTTGAAACCACGATACTGTACATTCATAATTTTCGCATTCGGGCATTCTTGTAAAGCACATGCAGAAGCAACGCATATAGAAATAAAAACTTACTGCGAATGATTTTAGGTTTAATAGGTTGACATGTCTCTTTTTATAGTTTATATATGAAAATTCTATTTCAACATTGTTACTGTTCTTAAACTGTTTTATTTGATTTGTTCATTGCTTCTCTTATAGTTTATTTATTTCCATATTCCCTTTCCCCACCTGGCTATTTTCCCTGTTGGAACCCTTGGGTTTATAGCATCCTGTTTTTCCACGCTAAAAAGTCGCTGAATGTAAGGAGCTAATTTAAACTCAATTATCATTCCTTTGTTGTTTTATCTCTTTATGTGAGCGTCAACTTTATCGACAAAAAATTGTTGAATGTAAACATGCAATTGTCATCCTTATGGGACCCCTTTTTAGGAGCCGATAAATACCCGTGTTATCTGTGAATAAAGTAATGTTTTCATGTCAGTGAGCATAATGATGTTATATCCTATATCATTCGGAGGCAAAATAAGTCCTTTGATGTTTACTCATTTTGGGAAAATGATGGAATGATAAATGCAATGTTATGAATTATATCTTCCATTTATTACCATCTATTCACATTATTTCGTTACAATAACTTCAACTACTATTGTAATTGTTTGTAATCGTCGTAGAAAATTTAATGCATCGTCTATCCTGAGTTATTTTACCCAACGTAAGTCTTCATGAATGTTATGAAATCGTTAAATAATCGCAAACATAAGGTGACTTTCAGTGGTAAAGGTTATGACCTATAAATAGTGAAACTGTTTCTTTTAAGGCGAAGAGACTTGTCCTACAGGGAACATGATCTAAGAAAAAGTCATTGAACTAAAGTATGCCTTTATCATTTTATTTTATTACTATTACTATTAGCTAAGCTACAACCCTAGTTGGAAAAGCAGGATGATATAAGCCCAAGGGCCCCAACAGGGAAAAATAGCCCAGTGGGGAAAGGAAATAAACTACAAGAGAAGTAATCAATGATTAAAGTATTTAAAGTAAAATAACAGCATTAAAACATCTTTCATATATAAACTAGAAAGAAATTTGTGTCAGCATATTCCACATAAAAACAATTGCTGCAAGTTTGAACATCAGCAGCTAAAGTACCTGACCAGATGTTTCAATTGTTTGTGGTATGGCCATTTTGCATCAGGAAAATCTCATGGCAAAATCCACACAATCATAAAACAAAAAACTAATGACACCCAGAGAGGTAATGAATGCAATCTTCTTCTTCTTCCTCTTTGTCTGCATCTTTATTATTATCCTTATTCTTGTGATAATGATGATGATGATGATGATAATAATAATAATAATAATAATAATATTATTATTATTATTATTATTATTATTATTATTATTATTATTATTATTATTATTATTATTATTATTATTATTATTATTATTATTATTACTAGCTTAGCTACAACCCTAGTTGGAAAAGCAAGATGCTGAAAGCCCAAGAGCTCCAACAGGGTAAAATAACCCAGTGAGAAGGGGAAATAAGGAAATAAATAAACCACATAAGAATTAATGAACAATTAAAATAAAATATTTTAAAAACATTAACAACATCAAAACAGATATTTCATATATAAACTATAAAAGGACTGTTCAACATCATTTTGACCAGTGGAATTACTATTATTGATAGTATTAGATTAAAACCAAAGAAGGTCGACTTTCCAAAATCTTGTAGAGGAATGATACGAAAAGCTGATCAAAACCTTGACCCTAAGAATACGAAGGCAGCGATAACATTTATTCAGATGGATTGAAAGTCCAAGTTTAAACCAAAACAGAAACCATTTACCTCAAATGTTATTATTGAAGTAGAAGTGATATGCGAAGAAAAATCAGTTCTGCTGGAAAACCTATAATGTTACTTTAGTTCTTCTTATACTTGAGGTTTCTTCCTTAATGCAAGGCAAATATAAATCATTACAATCCCTTTCGTCATCGTGCATTACTACTAGAAATGCTGCTGCCTAAAGAGATGCTATATAGAAGTAAATATTTCTATATTTTTGTGTATATTTTTTCACAATAAAGTTTTTAATTTTAACTATTTATAATTATGAAGAACTTGAATTGCATGCGAATGTATGTTACAATTTCATATGCGATCAGTTAAAATTCGTATTCAAGTATTGTTAAATGAGCAGAAAGAGGGGGACGTTGGTAATGCGATAATTAATACTACAATTCATTCGTTATTCATTTGATTAGAAAGTGCTGAAGTTAAGCGCGTTTACTATATTTACTTACCACTGTCTTCCTCATAAGAGAAATATCATTTTCTTATGAAAGGTACCTTAAAGGATATCATAATAGTAAGTGGTTTCATTTGATGATCCGACCGTATTGAAAAATTATATTAATTGCAATCATTCCTTTTGATATATTAGTATAACTGAAATGTTCATCTTCGGAAGCAACATCGCATTTCATTAAATGCAACATCAAAGAAAGGGTAAGATATAAAAAAAAAACTGGCCAGAGCACTAAGACAGTAAAAAACCAGACTAAATCAGAAGGGGACAAAGCAAATAAAAGAAGGCAAAGGGGAAGACACACTTGGAGAAAATGACCATCATTTCTGGGTAAAAAAGACAAGAGGACGGATTGTTTTGTCTCTGTAAACATCGGGAAAGATATTCCAAATATATATATTCTGCTTCGGTTTAAGCTATCAAATTGATAAGCATCAAGAGACACTCTGAATATATTATTTCTTCATTAACATCTAACAGGATACCATTGCTAAACTTAACGTCTGATTCTTGATATAATTTTAACTCTACAGTTGTATAGAATACCTCTAAATCAAAGATAAGTATGTTATATAATTTAAACTTTGACAATTTTACATGAGAAACGAGTATGCCTACATGCTGTTTCTCTGAATAGCAAGTCCCAGAGATAATACTATTTTCCACAGAGAGAGAGAGAGAGAGAGAGAGAGAGAGAGAGAGAGAGAGAGAGAGAGAGAGAGAGAGAGAGAGAGAGAGAGAAGGGGGGGGGGGAAACTAAAGGTGACTTTACACTTCAAGAAAAGAAATTGCACTTGGAATATTCTTCTAAAGATCTTGCTGCATTTAGTGATAATTAACCTCATGGTAGGAAAACGGATTGCTTGTAGTTCAAAGTAACTTTTAATACAAAAGCATAAAACTTCAAGAACCACCAAAAAAAGGAAAATATATTAGCACTTACATTTCTCAATTGCCCCCTAGGCTTTGCTTCAATTTTATAAAAGATTTATTATGAAAGTCAATACAATTACACTAGTACCAAATCCCGATAAACAGGTGTTATCCTGATACAAGGCAGAATGTACTAAATTCTTAAGGGATTGCAAAATCTATTGAGAGCGGCAATTAGTTCAAATAAGGCCTAAAGGCAACAGTGCGAATAGATCTTTAGCAAGGTGTGTTAGCCTGTAATCTGAACCACAGGGGCAATCAAGTTCCTTTTAGCCTTGTTATGCTTGATGGAGTCGGCAAAGGATCACAATTGTTCCAGTGACAGGAAAATAAAGAAAAATTCATCTAGAAACTGGCCTGAAATCTAATTTTCGGTAAGCGATATTCACTATTGCCCCAGTTATTGTCAGGCGGTTTACATCCATTAAACGAGAGAGAGAGAGAGAGAGAGAGAGAGAGAGAGAGAGAGAGAGAGAGAGAGAGAGAGAGAGAGAGAGGGGGGGTGATCAACATACAGATAGAACACCTCAACCATTCAGATGTCAAAAATGAAAGCAGAAATTGGAATACTATAGAAAGAAAAAATTAAACTTTCTACCTTTCTCATCATGAAATTAAAGTGTTCAGCCACTGCAAATTGTCACCAAAGTAAGAAAGAAATTTTTTAGCTCTTATTCCACACCAATGTCGAGATATTCTCTAGCTTCACTTCTAGGTTGGTGTATGCATTACAAAGTTACCAAGTTTATTTGATACTATTAACAATTAAATAATACCTTCATAAGAGAAGTTTCTCCTAGTTGCATTGCCTATATAAGTTATCCTGCCTTGGAATATTGTCACGATTACCCCTGTGTCATTTACATTTATTTACTAGACTTTGCCTAACTTTTACAGTAAACCATTTTCATTCACCCATTAGGTTTATTTTTTTTTTTTCAGGTTTCTTGAGGACCATTAATGTGGTCTTTGCGAGAGTAGCGGTGTCAGTATTATGAAATGGGTATCCAGAGTTTCTTTTTTAGATTAAAATTGGTTGAGTATCATGCTTGCGTTCCATAATTTGTAAGATTTAATGATGGCAAGACGCAAATAGAAACGAAACATATATACCCAATCATTATTATAAAGTTCTGAATGTTGGTGTGAGGCTGCTTTTATTTCGATAAATGAGATGGAATTTTTGTTAAATTATTGCTATAGTTTAATACAAGAAAAAGGAAATTTTACATTGAATAAGATAAAGCGTTGAACTTGTTTGTTCGGAGAACATTTTAGACAAGAGATCATGAAAATTAGTCTGTTGCGAAAATATATCCATACCTAGAATGATTTTCGTACTCGTAATATACGGTAGAATTGATGGTACCTAATTTTAATCTGGTATTAACTAAATTCTCTCTCTCTCTCTCTCTCTCTCTCTCTCTCTCTCTCTCTCTCTCTCTCTCTCTCTCTCTCTCTCTCTCTCTCTCTCTCTCTGTATATATATATATATATATATATATATATATATATATATATATATATATATATATATATATATATATATATATATATATATATATTTATGTATATATATATATATATATATATATATATTTATATATATATATATATATTTATATATATATATATATATATATATATATATATATATATATATATATTTATATATATATATATATATATATATATATAAATATATATATATATATATATATATATATATATATATATATATATATATATATATATATATATATATACTTAGTTCTTTTATGAATGGTTCATAGAAAGTGTTTATGTTAAATGAAAATAATGTAGATGGTAAAAGTAATATATATATATATTTATATATATATATGTATATATATATATATATATATATATATATATATATATATATATATATATATATATATATATATATATATATATATGTATATATATAATGTTTGCAACGAAATAACATTCTGCATAAGATTTATCCTCTGGTAGTTTAATGTCATGTATATTTTACGCTTTTGCATACATGAATAGCTAATTTTACATAAATACTTATAATGGACCATTCGTGAAAAAGACTAAGAGACTGGCAGTGATGACCAGATAAAGGGTTTCCAAACTTATAGATCAGACAGAATAAATAGGAATCAAGGGGGAACCGCAATATATGGAAGAGACATAAATCAAGGAAAAGTCTGTGAAAAATACAGCAACACAGAATGTGAATTGATTGCGGTAGAATTTGAATTTGAAAAACTAGCGAATATTGTAGTTTAAAAACCTCCAAATACTAAGGAGTTTGACATAATATTAAGAAAAATAGACGATATATGTAGAAACCAAAAAGACTGGAATATACTCCTATCCGGAGATTTTAGCTTTCCTTTCGTGGATTGGAAAGAACGGATAGAAGAAAGTGGTTGTATGTCTACATATAAAAAAGAGTAATACTAGCACAGAAGATAAGAGGCAATTTGAAAAGCTTCAAGATATGCTATTAGAACATTATATGCAACAAATAAACCACATTCCAACAAGAAAGGAAAATGTCCTAGATCTAGTATTTGTGAATGAGGTGAATTATGTTAAAGAAATAATAGTGTATAACACGGGAATCTCAAACCACAATGTTATAGAATTAGTAGTCCATTCCAAAGCAAGTGATGACAGAATTAATCAAAGCATAAAACGTAGGGAAGGATATGGAAAATATAATTTTTATAGTAAGAATACAAAATGGTCAGAAATAAATGAACAACTGAACAAAGAATGGAAAATTTATTTGTAAGTGATAATATACAGGTAAATAAGGACATACTGTACAAAATACTGGAGAAAATTGTTGAAAAATATGTACCAAAAAAAAAAAAACCATAAACAACAGACATTCATACCAAGAGACAGAAAGATCTTATTTCAGAAAATTAGAAAGTAGAAGAAAATCTTGCAAAAGAAAAAAATGTGAGGAAAATGATGGAAATAAAATGTAAGATAGAAAATGCAGAACAAAAGTTTATACAATCGAAAGAAAATGAAAAAAAGGACGGCTAACGAAGGAAAAAAAAGGAAATATGCAACATATTAGCAGAAAAATATAAAAAGTAAGTTCACAGCAAGAATTGCGAATGAGAATAATGAAACAGAAATGAGAGAAGAAAATGTTGAATATCTAACGGATATAGATATTAATGAAGCAGATATTGTCAACGCTATAAACGAAATTAAAAATGGATCGGCAGCCGAACCAGATGGAGTTCCAGCGATTTTGTTAAAAAAAAAACTGCAAACACTATCGCGAAGTCGCTTACAATACTGCTAAGACAAAGTGCAGATATGAGCGAGATATATGTTGGACATAGATTAGCTTATATAACCCCTATCTTCAAAAGTGGATCAAGACTAGAGGCAAGCAATTATAGACCTGTTGGTCTAACATCACATATTTTGAAAGTGTATGAGAGGGTAATAAAAAGAAAATAATGAATAATTGTGGGAAAGATAGGAAAATGGGTAAAAGAATTCCTGCAAAACAGAAAAAAAGATAGTGGTTGCAAATGACTTGAAATCAGATGAAGCTCAGATAATATCTGGCGTGCCACAAGGCACGGTATTAGCTGCACTGCCGTTTGTTATTATGATCTCAGACATAGACTGTGATGTTGAAAACTCTGTAGTGAGAAGTTTCCCCGATGACACAAGAATAAGCAGAGAAATTACTTATGATGAAGATAGGAACTCACTACCAAGAGATCTAAACAAAATATATGAATGGGCGGAGATAAATAGGATGGTATTTAACTCCGATAAATTCGAATCAATAAATTATGGAAACAGATAAGGAATGGTATATGCATACATGAGACCTAATAACGAGACAATCACAAACAAGGAAGCAATTAAAGACGTTGGTGTAATGGTAAATAGGAATATGTTATGCAACGACTAAATAGCAACACTGTTGGCTAAATGTAAAGCAAAAATGGGAATGTTATTCAGACACTTTAAAACAAGAAAAGCTGAACACATGATTATGCTTTACAAAACTTATGTACGAAGTACACTCGAGTACTGCAATGTGATATGGTACCCACACTACCAAAAGTATATTGCACAAATAGAGAGTGTACAAAGGTCCTATAGGCTACTGCTAGAACAGAAGAAGTTAAGGACCTTGATTACTGGGAAAGACTGCCATTTTTAAAATATACAGTCTAGTAAGGAGAAGAGAACGCTACATGATAATACAAACAGGGAAACAAATAGAAGGAATTACTGAAAACATCTTGGAGCTAAAAATATCAGAAAGAGCAAGCCGAGGTAGATTAATAGTGCCAAAAACTATACCAGGAAAACTAAGGAAGGGGCACAGGACATTTATCCACTACTCACCAACATCGATAATGCAGCGACTATTTAATGCGCGGCCAGCTCTAAGAAACATATCAGGAGTGAGCGTAGAGGTGTTTAAGAATAAGCTTGATAAATACCTAAGATGCATCCCAGTCCATTCAAGACTGGAAGATGCATTAGCAACTCTCTGGTGGATATACGAGGTGCCTCACACTGAGGGGCCTGGGGGAACCCAACCACAAAATAAGGCAATAAGGTAAGGCTCTCTCTCTCTCTCTCTCTCTCTCTCTCTCTCTCTCTCTCTCTCTCTCTCTCTCTCTCTCTCTCTCTCTCTCTCTCTCTCCGACATACAACAGTAAAAAAAAAAAGACATTGGTAAAAACGGCCTGCCAAATTACATCATCAATTCTATGCTGAAAGGTTTTAAAGGTTGGGCTAGTTAAATTTATTAATTCAATATCAAAATAATAATAAGGGTATTAGTGAAATCTAAATATCATATAGAATTAACGAGTGTTATAAAAGGTAGGAAACTATTGCAGTCTGAAATTAAATAAAAATACTTCATTCTTTTGCACAAAGCAAAATGAGCAAAATCTGCTCTAAATTGATCAGATTCACCATTTTGAAAGGTTTGCTACATGTATGGAAATAATGAAGAAATACTGCAATTGTTATCTATTGATTTATATGTTTTTGAATACAATTACACGATATACCCTTTTTGTTAAATAAAAATTCGCTGTAGCCGGATCATCACTCATTGTGCATATTATCATTGTGTTACATTTTGCCATTTTTTCTTTTTTTAATTCTGGAGATATTTTGATTTTAGATTACAGACGGGTTTTGAAACGACAACAGGATAAGTTTTCTTTCTTTTCATGATAGGTGAAACACTCCATTAGCTTAATACCAATCTAAAAGGAGAAGTTTACTTTTCGGTATTTTGCAGAGGAGAGTCAGGGAATGACGAAATATGCGAGGCAATTTGCATATTCTGTTAACATTTTTGGGAGCTTAGTTATTCCCTTAATGATATTGCTGAGACTTAGTGCTAATACAGCATTATCGCGGTGAGACTTTGTGCTAATGTTATCACGGTGGGAAAATGTCATCGGTGTCCTTGCTCTTCCTACCATCATCATTATGCACATCTCACTATCATAATCATGCTTTTCTCACCATCATCATCATTTCTTCCAATATTATTGCTTTTACCATCAAATTTTGCCATTATATTAACCATCTAGAGTACCATCGCTATCCCCAAAAGGTTTATTTCTTATATTAATATTACTTTCACCATTATTTTAATTTCCTTTATAATTATTATTCTCACCATTATTTTCATTTCCTTTATAACTATTACTCGCACCATTATTTTAATTTCTTTTATAACTATTATTCTCACCCTTATTTTCATTTCCTTTATAACTGCTATTCTCACGATTTTTTCATTTCCTTCAAAATTATTTCTCACCATTATTTTTATTTGCTTTATAACTATCATTCTCTTAACTATGATCATTGCTATTGTAAAACTAGTCATTTATCATTAAGCCTCCTGATCAGGGATTAGACTGGATTGCAGGTAAGAATTCGTCCTATATTTGGATCTGAAGAAGTTTGAACTTCGGCCAAATGCTTCCTTGCTGGAGTTTTATATAATCATGTTAAGGGTTTTATTCGCTTTTCCCTTTTACGCCTTTTTCATATTATTATTATTATTATTATTATTATTATTATTATTATTATTATTATTATTATTATTATTATTATTATTATTAGCCAAACCACAACCCTAGTTGGAAAAGCAGTGCTATAAGGCCAAGTGCTCTTCTTTTGAACTTGAGATTTTTTTTTACGATATGGGCTTTTGAGTTTGCAACATTCTGGTAATAATAATAATAATAATAATAATAATAATAATAATAATAATAATAATAATAATAATAATAATAATAATGATGATGATGATCATGATGACGATGATTATATTCTGAGGCCTTGCTAGTTGCATCCTTTTCATGTTTACCATAATTTTTCTTATGAATCATACTGTACGTCATCTACATTTTCATACGTATCATTAATATATACAATATCTTCATAAATGTAGTTCCCAATTCCTAGTTTTTAACATTTCCAATAAATATAATAACATCACTCTGCTCATCTTCATCATTATTACCATCACCTGATCCCTAATGGTCATACAGGTTGACGTAAGTCTCTTCACAGGTCTTAATATATGACAAATCTATTTTAACGCTGTTGCTGATATTAGAATATCGAATATAAATTATTGATAATTTCTAATTCAGTCTACTTCATTTCTTTATCACACTGGGCCATTTTTCCGTTAGGACTTTATGGCTTATAGCATTCTGGTTTTCCAAATAGGGATTTAACTATAACCTTACCAACAAACTATTCACTCATCAACAGTAAGTTGGTCAGGGCACCAGTCACTCGTTGAGATACTACCGCTAGAGAGTTATGGGGTCCTTTGACTGGCCAGACATTACTACATTGGATCCTTCTCTGTGATTACGGTTCATTTTGCCTTTGCCTACACACACACTGAATAGTTCGGCATATTTATATTCTCCTCTGTCCTCACACACCTGACAACACTGAGATTACCAAACAATTCTTCTTCACTCAAGGGGTTACTGCGCTGTAATTGTTCAGTGGCCACTTTCTTCTTGCTAACGGTAGAAGAAACTCTAGCTATGGTAAGCATCTCTTATAGGAGAAGTACATTCCAAAATCAAACCATTGCTCTGTGGTCTTTTGTAGTGCCATATCCTCTTTTCCATGCCCTTCCACTGGCTTGGGTTTGAGTTCTTTTGCTTGAAGGTACAATCGGGCACACTATTTTATCTAATTTCTCTTCCTCTGGTTTTGTTAAAGTTTTCATAGTATGTATAAGATATTTATTCTAATGTGGGTACTGTTCTTAAAATATTTAATTTTTGCTTGTTTCCTTTCCTCACTGGTCTATTTTCCATGTTGGAGCCCTCTGGCTTGTAACACCCTGCTTCCAACTAGGGTTGTAGCTTAGGTGATAATAATAATAATAATAATAATAATAATCATAATAATAATAATAATACTAAAGACATTATCAGAACTTCATTCTAATACCAATTACCACGGTGTCTACCGTCCTTGAATCCTAGGCAAGGACCCAAGAGAAGCTAAGGGTTCTTTTGAGGGATTGTCGTATCATTAAGAACATTGTCTTGCGGTCTTGTAGAGTGGCTTTGTTGGTTCGCTGTTCGTCCAGTGTTCATTAGGATGGTTGTGGAATGTCCCATGGTTGTGTTTTGCGTTCTTCAACGATGTTAAGCTAATGCGACCTTGTTTAAATTCTAGAATGTTCCAGTGATTATATCCTTTGCAGTATCCAGAAGCAGTGATAAAATTGGTTAAATGGGCTGATTACTACTTGCGTTTACGTCACTTAGCTTTCATGATTATGCTGTTTGCTTCATCTACGATTGTAACTTGTGTGACTTGTTTGCTGGGTAATCGGATGGTGAGATGAGTGAAAGGTTGTTACTATGGCCATTTGAAAATGGTAAAACCCTTTGAATCGTATACTGGTTAAAAAAAAAATATTTTTTATAATGCTTGGTATAAATTTATTTATTTTATCACTATAGTTATCTCGACTTTCAACTAACAATATATTCACCCTGGTATCTACAAAACCTATTTTTTTTTTTTTTTCAGAGCAGATGAAAGCTAAGTAAGCCTGAGACGACTATTTTTGCGAGCAAATCTGGTAACTATACCAAGGAATATAGTGAGTGCCCTCTGTTTTTCATACTACCTTCAAAAACTATTATGCAAGCAAGTCCTCCCCCAGTGAGTGGAGGATGTTCCTTTTGTCATACAGTAAATATATTTACCGTATGTCAAAAGGCGGCTCGCATTATTTTCGGTCTATTGTAGACCTAATTGATATTTGTATTATGTTTGTTACCTTAACTGTTTAGGGTTTAAATAAAAATACTTTAACAATGAAAATTAAAGTATAAGTTCTTTTTGAATGGTCTTTGACAGTCTTTAAAGTATTACGGGAATTAAGGAAGTTAAAGTTAACTTTACAGTCGCAGTTAAGATCTTTTTTAATGTTCCTTGACAGTTTCTAAAGAATTACAAAAAATAAGGAAATTAAAGTTAACTTTGCAGTCACAGTTAAGATCTTTTCTAATGTTCCTTGAGAGTTTTTAAAGTATTACAGGAATTAAGGAAATTAAAGTTAACTTTACAGTCGCAGTTAATATCTCTTTTAATGTTCCTTGAGAGTTTTTAAAGTATTACAGGAATTAAGGAAATTTAAGTTAACTTTACAGTTGCAGTTAAGAGTTGGTATTTATTTCTGCTCGGCACTTAAATTTAAGGAATTATTTAACCTGTCTTTCAATTTGCAGTTCAGTGCCTTGGTAATAAAATTTGTAATCTTTAAACTTTTTTGTTTTAATTTTAAGTTTTAAAACAATTTAAATTGCTTTATATCTGGTCTTCGCCTAGACAGGGTGTTAGGCTATCTAACTTAAGGTAGGATCTCTAACCTAAGGTTGAGAAATAATTCACGAACAATTTTATCGGCTGTTTTTTTTTTTCCTTTCAGATGTCGGGGATGAAGAACTCGCGGTACATGTCAGTAAGGAGTCGGGTTAGGCGAGGAATATCAAAGGTGGATAAGGTTTTCTGCAAATTAGGAATTCCGTGAAATTGGGTTCCCGGATGATAATGCCTGGAGAGACTGAACTTACGCAGGTAATTAGCTGGTTGAAGGAAGATTCCAACCTTCGTTTGTGA
>NC_090736.1:16818150-16828150 GCF_036898095.1 Palaemon carinicauda | reverse complement strand
ATGACATTTAGTGAAACTTTGGAATGCTACACTGTAGCTAACTTTTATTCACTGGGATTATACTTTATTATATATAATTTAGTTCTTATCTTCAGGTACGCTTGACGAAACGTGCCTTGTGGTTCTCCAATTACGGTAAAGTATATTATGTAACTTTATTTTTGTTTCACATGAAATATTACATTACTACCAACCCATCAAAATTAACTGCACCAAACTTCATAGAATTGATTTGGAGGCAATCCATAAAATTTACTTTTCACTCAATACCAAGAAATTATTTTGAACCTAACCTCTATAAATAGATTTGTAAGTAATCTCAAAAATAACTTTGAAACTAACCCCAAAAAGCAACATATGTTTCAAAGTACGACAATATTTAAAATACCCTTATATAGGTTTTTTAAAACGGGTATGGCACTAGATAAAGGGGTGTTTAAATATAGCTTTGCTAGGATTACTTCATAAAATCGGATGGCGAGAAACGAGTACAATAATCCATGTTGATGACTGCAAGGTACAGAGAAATACTGGCAAGATTTTCTGCATAAATGTATGTGTAACGGTCGTAGACTTTACATGAATTTCGCACCGAAATTTACTGTAGAAAAACAATAATGGTAGCCGAATATATATGGGTCTTTCGTTTACTATATTATTTTACATTGATATTTTATCCAACATTTTGATTCATTTGTATAAGCTCCTTGCATCGTTGAGTTATATATTTTGATTTTGATATATTTACAATAACCTATAACTTTGGTCAGGGTATCAGAACAATTATTGCTCTCATTAGTCAATTATAGTCCAGGGCAGTACGACAATTAAATGCGTGTTATTTCATCACCAATCTCTCATGGGGGGGGGGGGGCGGTATTCAAGTTATATTATGGGATAGTTGTCCTAGAAATATTTGGTTTGATCCCTTATCCATGTCAGTAATTATAAAATTACCGGTACCATGACAATCAATAACACTGGCATGGTATCATTGGTTCCAAGGCTGTTTTTACCCAAGTCTTACGGAATGCGCTTTCTGTAGGTCTTGATTTTTACCGGTCAATCGGGGAGCATTGACTTCTGACTGACCAAGGGTTCAGGGTTCAATTACATGTTTGTTTAATAAGGAAAATCTCCTTGGTTCAGATAAGGTCTGAGTCAAAGCATCTCCAGTGGCTTCATAGTATTCCTCCAAGTTCTTGATCTTCTCAAGTGATAGATGTCTTGGGCGTCGTCGTCTTACTACCGCATTATTTTCACTGAGCCCAGAGAAGTACCCCTCATGCCTCATTATTTTCACCGAGGTCAGAGAAGTTTTTCTCATACCTCATTATTTTCACTTAGGTCAAAGAAGTTCCCCTCATACCTCATTATTTTCAGTGAGGTCAGAGAAGTTTCTCTCATATCTCATCATTTTCACCGAGGTCAGGTAAGTTTTTCTTTTACCTCCTTATTTTCACTGAGGTCAGAGAAGTTTCCCTCACACCTCATTATTTTCAGTGAGGTCAGAGAAGTTCCTCTCATATCTCATCATTTTCACCGAGGTCAGAAAATTTCCTCTCATACCTAAATATTTTCACTGAGGCCAGAGAAATTTCCCTCATACCTCATTATTTTCACCGAGGTCAGAGAATTTCCTTTCATACTTCATTATTTTCACTGAGGTCAGAGAAGTTCCCCTCATACCTCATCATTTCCACCGAGGACAGATAAGTTCCTCTCTTACCTCATTATTTTCAGTGAGGTCAGAGAAGTTCCCCTCATACCTCCTTATTTTCACTGAGGTCAGAGAAGTTCCCCTCATGCCTCATTATTTTCACCGAGGTCACATAAGTTCCTCTCTTACCTCATTATTTTTACTGAGGTCAGATAAGCTCCTCTCACACCTCATTACGGAGAGAGAGAGAGAGAGAGAGAGAGAGAGAGAGAGAGAGAGAGAGATTCCCTTACATTTTCCTTTCATATGTTAATAACCAACAACAAAAAGAGAGAGAGAGAGAGAGAGAGAGAGAGAGAGAGAGAGAGAGTCCCTTACTTTACACTTTAAGAACCACAGAAGTGGTAGGGAGCTTATCCCCCCACATTGACAGCGAGAGAGAGCAAGGTAGGATACCGTGTCTCTATCCCTCCTATCATGCCACTACAACTGTGGAGAGAGAGAACTAATTGCTCCACTCAAACAGCTCTGCTCACCCAGGGGTATAACGAAGGAAATTCTTATATACTAAATCTCCTTGAGACCATCTGATAACTGTATTTTACGTTGCTTCACACCATCTTGGTTCTTAGGTGAGCGGTTATTTTTGAGATGTGAACATCATCAAACCATCTTATTGGAAACAGATAAATTTAATTGACAGCTGATGATAATGATAACATACTAACCAGATTCCCCTTATTAATTCGGTTTCTCACTTTTTCTATTTTCCTACCGCACTTATCTCTGTTTATGTTCCCCGTCAAGACGCAAAAACGTTACTTCAGTGAATTATTTATGTTTATGCTCTAAACACTTTTGAGAAAAGGACTTTTATTGGACGTCATTGAAAACTCATTTCCACAGTTTATTATATACCAAGTGTACTTGAAATTTTTCCTGCCATAAACGATAGAAAAAACGGAAACCATCAAAACATCACAAGAAGTTGATGCTTCCCCTTATAAATGTATAGCAACACACAATTCTCAAGTGCAAATAAGAATCTAAAGCTGAAATTCATACATATGGAAAAGATGTGGAGGGTTTCAAGAAAGAAAGTGAAACTCTTGCGACATACAAAATGTCGTCTTATAGAGAAAGTCAATGATTTGAATAAAGTTATGTGTGCTAAAGCAGAATCGTTTGTGTGTATGGTTTTCTATATCTATCTACCTATCTATCTATCTATCTATATATATATATATATATATATACATACATATATATATATATATATATATGTGTGTGTGTGTGTATATATTATTATATATATATATATGTGTATATATATATATATATATATATACAGAGAGAGAGAGAGAGAGAGAGAGAGAGAGAGAGATAAGAAATAACATATTGTTTCTATATTTTATTGTAGGAACATAGCTTAGGTTAATCTCATAACTGTTGTTACTGACTTTTGCCTAATGAAAGGCATCTGTGTGTTATCATGTTCTCAATCAAATCATATTTAAACCATCTTCGGAGAAAGTAGTCGATTCATATGAGGACTTTTTAATGTTTTTTTACAAAAGATTAGAAATTTTACATGAAAGTTAACCGACGAAAAAACTATATAAAAGAGTCTGTAAATGATAAGGAAGAACACTATAGGTGCCTTAGGATCTAAAGCTGTTTTTATCAGTTAACGGTGGAGTGACCCCGGACTAATATGGCTACCCAGGATCAGGTAAGGACTCTAAGGCATCCTTCAAGTGACCAGAAATTTCTCTCAACTCCATATGAATACTTGAAAGTCTTCCATTGGTGTCGAAAGTAGTTCATTTGATCAAGAAGTTGTCGCTAATAAGATATCATCCTTTATTATTTCTTGAAGAAATAGATTTCATTACCTTCAGAAAACCTTGAGACTCGTTACCTAATCTCTGGACAATCTTCGTATCTATGGGCGCCATAAAAAGCCTTCAACACATAGCCATCTTCTCCCCAGCTATATGGGAGTGATAACGACTCGTCATCAACCTCCTGCTAATGTTACTGCTTAAGAGGCACTCAAGAGTAATAATGAAGGCACTACTGCTCGTTTATGATATCATCTCCCCGTTTTATCTTCGTGACGGTAATGATTTCCCGCATCATCCTCCGGCAAAACGAGGGATCAAAGAGATATCGGTTGGCGGATGTATTGGAAAAGTATGGCAAAAAACTTGTTTATTATCCTAAGTCCAGAACTTGTTCCAATATTGCATGTTAGTGAAGCAACTACACTCGTCTGGCCGAGTCTGGACGCGTTTTGAGGCCGAAGAAAAAAAAAAAAAAAAAAAAAAAAAAAAAAAAAAAAAACGCTACGACGGTAAGAATACGAAAATTAACACATTTCTTCTCATTTCAGCTCCCAAGAGTAACATATCCTTTCGGCAAAGAATAAAGAAAAAGAAAACTCCAGCGCCGAGACAACCATAAGTAAAATTTTCTTTACATTTCCCTGACTTTTGTTTAGAGAATTTTTAAGGCTACTCTTGAGTTTTCATTCCTGTGAAGAGGTTTAAAATAAGCACCGCGTACGACCTTAGTAGTCTTAGGGGAGTCTTGAAGAGGGAGAAGACATCCTTGCTAGGCTTTACTCTGGTGAATGACAGCGCCACATTGAATGATTTTCTAAATTATTTTTTTTTTCATGGTCATATAAGTTTTTGGACGTATATTTTTGCTATTCTTAATTCATGTGATATGTCATTGGCTTCTTTAATTGTAATGGCTAAAAATTGATAAATAACATACAATCTTCTCGGTTTTCTTGTATGAATATACAAGAACTAAAACACAAGAAACTTCCACCTTTTTATCTTATAGGGTTTGGGTCTAAGTGGCGTAAAACTTATGGTTCCCAGAAATAGTCGTTTAGGATTTGGTTGTTTTACCCGTAACTTTCTATTCGGCCTGAACTCTCATTATTAGAAACTTAATTCATTGTGTGGGGTCGACTGCGAAATAGGTATTACAGGGATGAACCTGGTAAGTGCAGGACCATAGATTTGTATATATATATATATATATATATATACTGTATATATATATATATATATGTATATATATATATATATATATATACATATATATGTAGTGTATATATATATATATATATATACATATATATGTATATATATATATATATATACACTATATATGTATGTATATATATATATATATATATATGTATATATATATTACATAGTATATATATGTGTACAGCTATATATATGTATATATGTATATACACACACACACACACACACACATATATATATATATATATATATAAACCAAGTATGGAAGTAGAAATTTATTTTCTATTTGAACACGATGTTGTGTTGATATATATCCATATTGACTCATTAGGGGTAATTTGAATGAATTACTACCATTTGTGTCACGTGGTGGCCCGGGGAATTGGGTAAAACTCGCTGGTAAGAGACTGATGTCTCGCCAGGTAAATCCTCGGACAGCTGTTAGCGTCAGGTTCCAATTCTTTTATGGCTCTCGTGGCATGGTTGGTTTCGACCTGGCCTTTCATTAGAAGGGGCTAGCGTTCGATCCCAAGTATGAAGTAGAAATTTATTTCTATTTGAACACGATGTTGTGTTGATATTTATCCATATTGACTCCTTAGGGGTAATTTGAATGAATTACTACCAATTGTGTCACGTGGTGGCCCGGGAAATTGGGGTAAAACTCGCTGGTAAGAGACTGATGTCTCGCCAGGTAAATCCTTTGGACAGCTGTTAGCGTCAGGTTCCAATTTCTTATATGGGCTCTCGTGGCATGGTTGGTTTCGACCTGGGCTTTCATTAGAAGGGGCTAGCGTTCGATCCCAAGTATGAAGTAGAAATTTATTTCTATTTGAACACGATGTTGTGTTGATATTTATCCATATATATATATATATATTTATATATGTATGTATGTATTTGCACCGCCATACGTAGTTAACTGGTTATAAGGCGATTTTCGAAATTGGTCGGATTTTATCCCCATGTGAGTTACATGCTCTCTATGCATGCAATAAACAGGAAAAATTTTTTTTTTATCATTCCGGAAAAATTACATACCTACATCAATAAATCTCCATGATAATAAAAGGAACTGTACAGAATGAAATGTGTAGATTTTTAACGGTGAGAGAGAGAGAGAGAGAGAGAGAGAGAGAGAGAGAGAGAGAGAGAGAGGAATGATACAATAAACGATGTTACGACACAATAAACTAACAATATTAACACACCAATAAATGTCACCTTTACCATGGAATTGGCAACTCTGCTGCTTAATGAGTACCGAAGAAGGCGAACTTGGAATTGAGGTATTAGTGGCTGTAGCAGGAGGATAACATGGGTGATCGTGAAGATGAAAAATCTAAAAGTTGTTATGACATGATTTTTTTTTTTCAGCCTAAGATCAGATGATGACTCGGTAGCCATCTTCACCAGCATTTGCAATTGTTGCAAACCGTTCATTAGAGGGATCCTGGGACCAAAGATTGGCAAACATTAAGGATAAAAAACCCCACTACATTTCTATGAGCATGAATTTTTTTGGTTCTGTATGTGGAAAACTTACAATTTTCTCCAACACTAACAATTCTTCTCTTGTCAGTAGTTGCTTGTGAGCTTCTTTCAACTGTTCAAAATCTTCCTCATCCAACTTTATCTCAAATTCGTTACTGAGTGCTATCAAATTTCTAGAGACGTACTAGACTGGCTTTTCAAAGCCACTAAAATCACGTAAGAATTGAGGCATTGTTTTTCCAAATGCTGTTGATCGTTGTTTGTGTCACTTTGGCCAAGAAGTTCTTATGTTTAACCCTGCTTGATAAATTTTGTATGCCTTCCAAAACTCCTGAATATTTATTCTGTCTTTTACCGTAGTAGCATCAACTACCGTACATAAAGTATGTTGTAAATAGTCCATGTGTTATATCAAGAGGTGGCATGGGTTGACAAGAAAACCGTTTTCACTTTTTGGTCTGTGATGTCTTGGGACATATTCGAAGATTAAAATAACCTTGAAAGCAAGTTTCTTACTCTGCAATTCTCCTTTGTGGAAGGTATAAATTGGCTATTAAACTATTCTTCAAAAACGGTTATGTTAACCTACGCCTTCAGATTAGCCATCAAAATCACGGGTAGCATAAACTTTGAGAGGTTCTTGAGGCCCGAGAATTAAGGACAAGATACAGTAACAATGACTTTAGCTTGAAATCGCCTGTAACGTTTCCCCCCTAACATTAAAGTCAGCCTTTCTTTTCTCTCCTTAGCAATGAATAAATGATCGGACAATCTCTTCCAGAATAATCCTGTCTTGTCGACATTGAATATGAGTTTCAAGGGAAATTAATGTTCATCTATGATTTTCTTTCCTCGGCAGCAACGGTTTCGTCGGCAGCATCTTCTCCTTGGATTTTAGTAGTGTGTAAACTAGAGTGCTTCCTGAACCAATTAAAACTTCTGTATCTCGCGACAAAGGAAAACTTGGCCTTCTCATGATTAGAATTTGGCTTGTAGGAATTTGCTCGTGCATCTATTATTATTATTATTGTTATTATTATTATTATTATTATTATTATTATTATTATTATTATTATTATTATTATTATTATTATTAAGCTACAATCCTGTTTGGAAAAGCAAAATGCTATAATCCCAGGGGCTCCAACGGGGAAAATAGCCCAGTAAGGAAAGGAAACAAGGAAAAATTAAATATTTTAAGAGCAGTAGCATTAGAATAAATATCTCAAAGGGATAATAAGCGACCCATTTGATTTCAGAATGTTTTGATAACTGAGGCTATCCAGTCACATATTGGACAATGTGCTCTTTATAGTGTATAATGTTGGACACCATTGTCAGTGGCAGGCCTATGTTTATCACCTTTTCACCTCTTTCATATCTCTCTATCAAGTCCAATTTGCATTGCTTTGTCATCACACACCTTTTACAATTACCAATTTAAAATAATTTTGTGAGACATTGCTAGAACACGAGATATAAAAGGATAAGGGTAGTGCGTATGTACAACCCTTAACTTGTTCACAACTAATGTAGTTTATATAGGAAATATTTATTTTGATATTGTTACTGTTCCTAAAATATTCAATTTTTCTCTGTTTCCTTTCCTCAATGGGCTTTTGTTCCCTGTTGGAGCTTCTGGGCTTATAGCATCCTGTTTTTTTCCAACTAGGGCTGTAGCTTAGCAAGTAATAATAATAATAATAATAATGATAATAATAATAATAATAATAATAATAATAATAATAATAATAGTGCCTTGGTGCTATGCATTCATTATCTTTTATAAATTTTAATAGAATTATCTTTTACATGAGATACATTGGTATCCTTTTATTTTTTTCTTGAATAGCCATAAAATAAGCATTAAACACATTGTATTGATAAAATCATTATCGAAATATTGATCGGGGTAAAATTACAGACGAAAACCTGTACAGTAATATACGCCTTCGATAAGATCAAAATATGGTTGTCCGACGCAGTTCTTGTATTTTTTAATACGTACAGGGTAATTATATCTTATGTTCGTGGTATGTGTACGGTATAATCAATCTCCCATTTATAATAACGAGCAATTGTCTGATATATATATATATATATATATACATATATAAATATATATATATATATATATATATATATAACCGGTCACTCTCACCCTGGTGAGAGGGGTTTCCCCCTGAGGGAAGGGGAGGTGTAGGAAGAGTTGAATCTGTGTCCGTACATAGCTAGATATTTAGGTGTCATTCTTGACAGGTCGCATACACTAGTATTTTCATAATGAACTTAGAGACTGAGGTAAGGTTGCGTAAAATGCCATAATGCAAATTATATTTTTCCATTTAGTATGTAAGGATGACCGGCGTAATCATGTAAACCGAACTGCCGTAAACCGAGTACTATTGTAAATACCATTAACGACGCAGTTACCTGTATAAAACCTTGTTAATTGTTTATCTTTAAAATGATAAACAATTCAAGCAATCCCTTTATAACTCGTAATATCGATGTAGGGAATAGTTCTTACAGTGTACCTTTTGCGGTACACTGTAGGTAGGCAATGGAAGGTTTATATCCTTCCACTTTACCTCCATTCTTACTTCAGGATGCCAGAATCAATCAATCAGTCAGACCGTTCTTACTTCGTTCCTTTTGTCTTGCTGACCAGCCTCTTCTAACTCATACCTCAGAGGGTAAATAGGGTTTTATCTTTAATATGCTTATGCGCTGAATGAGGTCACAGGCCCCAGTGCCTAGCTATATAAACCCAAATCTGTGAATCCAATCCAATCGATGTACCAAAAGTGTCTGAAGATATATTCTCCGAAATGGACTTTCAAAGTCAAGAAAATTTGGACGAAACTTGGAAGAAACATCTCATACTCTTTTAGTTTCATCACTTAAAAGAATTTTATTTTCCTGTCTACACTTTCAAAAATTTGCAATGAGAAAAACGTTAAATACCTGGCAATATTTATTCCAGGATGTTTACCGATGTTTACCGTTATAAAAACAGTTATTTTGACGAAAAGAGGTGATACAACGGTCACCAACCCGTAAAAGATAATAACAAAGTAATGTAAAATTACAGCCGCCCGTATTTTGCTGAAATACGCCTAAGAACAGAATATATTTACAGAAAATTTCCGATTAGAATTAGAGTTTATAAAATATTAAGTAATGAATTAAAAAATATGTTGGTACACCGCAGTGACATTATATCTGACAGGCCCATGTTTTGCTTATATAATTAGCATTACAACGTAATTTATGCAATACATAATTCATGTATTACGAGGAAGACTTTCGTTCATGTAATCTATGGTGAATACAGTTTAGATGAAATGCAGCCAGGGGTTGTTAACTTAAATTAGGTTAATCGTGAGGGTTAGCGGAATCTACAAATTATAGCACCTTTATATTTAAGTATTTTTTTGGAATTTTCTATAACTAAATTTATTTCTTTATTTCACATGTGGTTTTATTTTTTTTTTGATCTTTTAGAGACTTTAATTTACTGAATAACAGGTTCACATTATCAAAATGGAAAAATTACAGCATCGGATGTAATTCATTCAAATCAGATACGTATGTTAGTAGAACATGGTTATACAGTAGACAAAAACGCAGAAAAATTCAAAGGAAACTAGTTAAGATATATTTTAGTATCAACTTGTGGTTTCTGTACATCTGAGCATCTAGTTTCTCTGTGAGCTTCACCCATATGCGTGGATATATATATATATATATATATATACATATATATATATAT
>NC_090736.1:16805650-16815650 GCF_036898095.1 Palaemon carinicauda | reverse complement strand
TAAGAACATGATGCCTCTATTGTTTGATTGAAAATTAGATTAAAAGTTTCAATGTCTTTATTTTGTGAGGAATAGGGTTTTATCTTACAGATATCGGATTGCGTTTCACTGTAGATATGGAGAAACTAATTACGACAATTTTCACTAGATTTCTTTTTTTTAGTTATTAGGACGTCATGAATAATATCACCTGTCATATTAATGTTTTATGCTGTATATAAGGCCATTTATACAGTTATTTGAGGTGAAAAATTTAAAAAAATAAAAAAAATAGGCATGATAATATAAATCTATGTTAAGACTTAAACGTAAGTTTTGAATTTTCCCTTTTCCAAGTAATTTTGCACTTTCAATAATAATAATAATAATAATAATAATAATAATAATAATAATAATAATAATAATAATAATAATAGAACATAGCACTGTGCTCCAGATAAAACTTAAAACAGATTTCCGATCTCAGGAAAAGAAGGGAACAAAAGAGAGTAAAAAGTTTTATTCTTTTCCGATAACTATATTGGGAATTCATATATTTCATCCTTTTTCTGTGAGTTTGGTCGCTTGAAATGAAATAAAAGTTTTTGCACAGTTTGGAAAGGAATCAGAAAATAGAACTACAAAAGAGCGAAGAGGCTATTTGGATAAATTTTTTCCTAAGTTTTGATGTACGCTAGTGAACATTTATATATATATATATATATATATATATTTATATACATATATGTATATATATATATATATATATATTTTCACACACACACACAAACACACACACACACACACACATATATATATATATATATATATACATATATATATATATATATATATAAATGTATATATATATATATATGTGTGTGTACATATATATATGCATATATATAATTATTATTATTATTATTATTATTATTATTATTATTATTATCCTTATTATTATTATTATTATTATTATTAGTTATTATTTTCATTATTATTATTATTATTATTATTATTATTATTATTATTATTATTATTATTATTATTATCTCTTCCTGCGCCTATTGACGCAAAAGGCCTCAATTAAGTTTCACCAGTCGTTTCTATTTTGAGGTTTGAATTAAATGCTTCTCCATTCATCATCCCCTACTTCACGCTTAATTGTCCTCAGCCATGTAGGCCTTGGTCTTCCAACTATTCTAGTGCCTTGTGGAGCCCAGTTGAAAGTATAGTGAACCAATCTCTCTCGGGGAATGCGAAGAGCATGCCCAAAACATTTCCATTTACCCCTCACCATGATCTCATTCTTTCATTCTACCTTGTTTTGAGTATTGTTCTCCTGTCTGGTCTTCAGCTGCTGATTCTCATCTTAATTTGTTGGACAGAAACTTACGGTCTATTAAATTTATTATTCCTGATCTAGATATTAATCTCTGGCACCGTCGTTCAATTAGTTCATTATGCATGTTGCATAAGATTTTTCATAACTCCAACCATCCTTTACATTGAGATCTCCCTGGACAATTCTATCCTGTTCGTAATACTAGGCAGGCTGTTAATTCTAATAGCCAGGCCTTCTCCATCACGAGGCTCAATACTACGCAGTACTCTAGAAGTTTTATTCCAGCTGTTACCAAGTTGTGGAATGATCTTCCCAATCGGGTGGTTGAATCAGTAGAACTTCAAAAGTTCAAAGCTGGATCAAATGCTTTTTTGTTGACCAGGCGGACATGAGTCTTTATAGTTTATTTATGACATATTTGTTTTTTTGTTGTTATTAGTTTATATATGACATGTCTGTTTTGACGTTGTTACTTATTTTAGAATGATTTATTGTTAATTTGTTCTCTTCATTTGTTTATTTCCTTATTTCCTTATTTCCTTTCCTTACTGGGCTATTTTTCCCTGTTGAAGCTCCTGGGCTTATAGCATCTTGCTTTTCCTACTAGGATTGTAGCTTGGATTGTAATAATAATAATAATAATAATAATAATAATAATAATAATAATAATAATAATATGGCATTTGAGTAATCTTTTTTATAGTTTCATTACTAATCATGTCCAGCCGTTCAACCCCCAATATCCTCTGTTCTAAAATCTACAAGATCTGTTGGATATTGTTTCATTGTTATACCACGACTCTGTCCACACAGTAACGCTAATCTCACTAAACTGATATATAGCCAGATTTTTATATGTAATTTCAGGCCATTTGATTTCCAAATTTTACTTAAACTAGCCATTGCCTGATTTCTATCATTAAACTCAAATTCTAAAGACCCTGCATCACAGATCATAGTTCCTAGATATTTAAATGATTCCAACTCATTAATCCTCACTCCTTCCAATGATATTTCTTTTTCCATTGCATATTCCGTTCTCATCATAACTGTTTTTTTCTCTTTATTTTGAGCCCAACCTCGTGTAATATTTCACGTATTCTGGGAAGCAAGCTTTGTAAGTACTGTGGCGTTTTTCTAATAAGGACAGCGTCATGATCAAACTCTACGTCAGCTATTTTCCTGTTACCAATCTAGTCCAATCCATTTCCGTCATCCCCAACTGTTCTATGCATTACAAAACATATGAAAGGAGGATAAACACATTCCTTTGCAGTACTCCGCTGTTCACGAAATTTATTTGATAGAACTCTACCAACATTAACTTTGCACTTGTTATGCTCATGGACAGACTTAATCAAATTTACATATTTAAGAGGAACTCCATAATTACGCAGGACTCTCCACAAAGTTAGCCGGCGCACAAAATCAACGGCTTTTTTCATAGTGCAAAAATACTATCAAAAGTGGATTTCTATATTCTACATATTGCTGTACCACATGTCTTAAAATGAAAATTTGGTCAGTACAACTTCTACTTTTTCTAAATCCTGCCTATTCATCTCTCAGCTTTTCATCAATCTTTCTCTCTAGTCTCTTGAGAATATGCATACTAAATATTTTCATGACAACTGGCGTAAGTGTGATGACCCTGTATATATTGCAGTCAGTCAGATCTTTTTTTGCCATTTTCACCAACACTCCTAGTTCCCATTCATCAGTTTTTGCCTCTTAATGCCACATTCTACAAAGTAATCTTATAAGTTTTCGGGGAGTCACTTCATTTTTGGCCTAAATCATCTCGGCAGTTATTTCATTGTACCCAGGGGCTTTCCATTTCTTGATATTCTAAGAGTAGTTTTGACTTCAAACACACCGAACTCATTTATGGGATTATATATATATATATATATATATATATATAAACACACAACACACGAGGTTTCCCTTATAAAACTCTGACAGATTCACAAGAATTATATCTTTTATCTCTTAATGTTTACTTTAAGAAAATGTAATAAACATAAAAGCTTTTGTAAACTTTTCTCTATGGATAAAAGTATATTCTTCATTCGTAATTCATCGGGGCAGAGAAAATATGAAAACTGCTGATAATCTCCAGAAAATATCGGATCTTTATCTGGAAAAATAACCGTAGGAAACTTTCCAGGGCTGGGGGTACGGAATGAGGCAATGAGAATTGGTCTCTCAGTTTAAGTAGGGGTAAGGGGTGGGGGTGGGGGGCGGGTATTGTTGTCTCATAGGATAACCATGGCTAAGTCCTTCTAGCTCAGAGCATCTAGGGCTTAGGGTCTTAGCGAGATAGATCTGTTTATGGAGGAGGAATTGACTCGCAGCGAAAAACCGCTTGGATAATGCAAGACAGCCAGATTCCAGGATGATGATTTGGAGGTACTCCAGATTAAGCGAGAAGAAAAGCTCCTTGGAGGAAGTTGTTGTAGGAAACGTTAAAATGAGACTTTAGTATAGAAGCTTAGTATAGGCTACAGGGTGTCAGGGTACATTGAAGGAATTTAATAGGGAAATGAGGAAATGTCAGGAAAAAATTGTGAAAATAACGGGAACAAGGGTAGGAAAATATTAGGACAAGGAAAAACGAAAATATTTGGAAAATTAGGATGAAAATATCGCGGACAATACAAGGTAAAAATTCGAAAAAGGGAACAAGCCCAGGAAAAAAGAGGCGTACATACAGTAAATTTAGAAGAGGGTGAGTAATTCCAACGCTGAATAATACATTATTTTAAGAAGAAACAAAATAGAAAATGGTAGGCTATCTGTTGGATGAAAGGCAAATAAGATTTATACGAACTTGTGTTAAATGGGTGGCGCGTACATATATACATACAAACATACACACACATACACACATACATACATTCATACATACTTACATACATACATACATACATATATATATATATATATATATATAGAGAGAGAGAGAGAGAGAGAGAGAGAGAGAGAGAGAGAGAGAGATAAGCAACGCCCGCACAGTGTTGCAAATCTGTTTTGTTCAGTAATTAATTCCGGGCGTATGAATTTTGCCTGACGGATTTTAAGCAAGGAAGCTCTCATTGTTTAAGCATATTAAAAAAGTTCAGGAACAGAGCATGGCCATCGGACTAATTTTCTTCTCTTCTTTTTTTCCGGCTGGATGGGTTTCATTTTTCACGTGTGGATATTGTGTGCATAATCTCAGCTCATTTCCCCCCCCCACACCCCCCTTAAAATTAGCATTTGCATTTTAATTCTCCCCTTTTTTTATTGATAAAGGCCTTGGTACTAACGAACAAGTAATCTTTTTATTTCTATTTCTAGTAAAAGTCTTCTAGTTGAATTATATATGAATAAAGATAAATGCATACAGTTACAGGATTCATATGTTTGTTTGTTTGTAAATAGAAATTTTATTGTCCTCTTTTACTCTTTGAGAATGCATGCACCCGGTTAAGTTGTATTAAGAAGATATTTAATATAACTTTATCTTTCGAAACGTCAATATTATTATTATTATTATTATTATTATTATTATTATTATTATTATTATTATTATTATTATTATTATTATTACAAGCTAAGCTATAACCCAAATTGGAAAAACAAGATACTACAAACCCAATGTTTCCAATAGGCAAAAATAGCCCAGTTAGGAAAGGAAACAAGGAAATGAAAAAAAAAAAAAGAAAAAGAATATTTTGTGAATACGAATATCAGACAAGCTGGAAATTAATAGAATATTATCAAACATCCTTTTCATGTGAAATAAAAAGTTGAAATAAATAATCCTATAGCGGGTATTTTTTTTATTTATTTATTTATTTATTTTTTTTTTTTTTTTTTAAATGATAAGCACT
Organism: Palaemon carinicauda; assembly: GCF_036898095.1. NCBI lineage: Eukaryota > Metazoa > Arthropoda > Malacostraca > Decapoda > Palaemonidae > Palaemon > Palaemon carinicauda. The sequence goes on along the minus strand of NC_090736.1, from coordinate 16,810,451 downwards.
CAGGTCCCTGTATTCTTTTGACCTTTCTCTCTGAGATTACATTTATACTTGAAAGTGAGGCAATTTGTTTTTCCCTCGAGACATTTTTAGAACTGTTGGGAATTATTTTGTTCGCTTTCATCCAAGCAATTGAGTTTAACTTTTGAAAGAACGGTTTGTTTTACAGGTGGATAATAACCGAAGGCTTCAAGGAAAAGAGTTGCTCCTGGAATTATTATTATTATTATTATTATTATTATTATTATTATTATTATTATTATTATTATTATTATTATTGTTGTTGTTGTTGTTGTTGCTTTCTATTCTTCTTTTTATTTGGATTAAATTCTTTAACAAAGATTTGCATAGATGTTGATTAGATATAATCAAAAAGATATAATGAAAAAAAGGGGAAGTTGGATGACAAGTCTTTTTACAGTTTGTTTATGAAAGATCTGTTTTTATGTTGTTACTGTTTATAAAATGTTTTATTTTAATTGTTCGTTATTCATCTGATCGTTTATTTATTTCCTTATTTCCTTTCATCACTGGGCTATTTTTCCCTTTTGAAGCCCTTGGGCAAGCGTCTAGCTTTTCCAACTAGGGTTGTAGATAATAATAATAATAATAATAATAATAATAATAATAATAATAATAATAATAATAATATTAATAATAATAATAATAATAATAATTGAAGAACTTCCAGTGTTTCCAAATTATTGAAAACATCTGACGGTGGTGATAGTCTTATTAAAAAGTTCACAAATATGCTTATACTACTTTACCGATTCGTCAAAAATGACGTCTAAATGTTTAGATAGATATGCACACACACACACACACACACACGCAGATTCAACCCTTCCCGCCACCACCTCCTTTCCTAACTACAACCAGCTGGTTTGGCAATTTGTAGGGGAGTTATGATTTCCGAGTGTACCTCTTTGGGTAGCCTCTCTCACCAGGCTATGATTGCGCCTTCGTCCCCTTTAGCAAAAATTACCTAAAACGACCAAACAATTAATTTAGTTGACTTTCGATCGGAGATTACGAACAATTGGTTGCTACCAGTCAATAATATGTCTGCGATCATCGACGCCAATGTTTATTTTTTTATTTGTTCACAAATAAAATGAACTTTAGTTGACAATCGAATGACCACCTTTGTACATGTCGGAGTCGAATCACCGGTGAATATTTACATCAATTCAAATTACAGCGATTTAGAGTCGCAAAGAATAAACAAACCTTTAAAATCCGTCATAATCATTATCATCATCATCTCCTACGTCTATTGACGCAAAGGGCCTCGGTTAGATTTCACTGCTTGTCTCTATCGAAAGCTTTTTAATTCAATACTTCTCCTTTTATCATCTACTTCACGCTTCATAGTCGTCAGCCATATAGGTCTGGGTCTTCCAACTCTTATAGTGTCCTGTGGAGCCTAGTTGAAAGTTTGGTGAACTAATCTCTCTTGGGGAGTGCGAAGAGCATGTCCAAACCATCTCCATCTCCCCGTCACCATGATCTCATCCACATAAAGCACTCGGGTAATCTCTCTTAATAGTTTCATTTTCAATCCTGTCCTTCCATTTAACTCCCAATATTGTTCTAATTTATTCACTTATTTTCCTTGCACACATTTTACTTTTGTAACTTCAGCAGAAGACAAGAAAAGAAAGGGAAAAACAATTTACAAATTTCTATTGACTCTGTTTGGAAATTAAACTCTAAAACTGATCAATAGATGTCTATATTATTTTTTTTTCTTTTGAGGAATTTACAAAACCTATCACAATAAGAAATGAGAAATAGGTGAAAATGCATTTAACTGGAGAACGAGTGAAATAAATGATCAATCATAATGACGTATCTTCAGTTAAAAGAATACAGTGCAAGATATAAAAACAGTGAGAAGCAATTATAGAGAGAGAGAGAGAGAGAGAGAGAGAGAGAGAGAGAGAGGTAAATTATCAACTATTTTGAAATTAGGAGCAGTTATATAATAACGCTAAATAAATCTGGGCGCATTTTAAAACAAGAAAAGACTCCACAACCACTGTTAGGGGTCTTCTTAATTAAGGTAATAGGACAGGGCAAATATGACTCTATAATGAAAATAATGAGGAAAAAACCATCACTTATGTGTTTTTAATGCCAGGAATTCTTTATTATTATTATTATTATTATGATTATTATTATTATTATTATTATTAGTAGTAGTAGTAGTAGTAGTAGTAGTAGTAGTAGTAGTATTATCAATTGCTAAGCTACAACCCTAGAGGCTCCAAAAGGGAAAATAGCCCAGTGAGGAAAGAAAACAAGAAAAAATTAAATATTTTAAGAACCGTAACATTAGAATAAATATCTCCTAGATGAATATACGAACGTAGAGTTATTAAGCCTCGCTGGGAAGGTGAAGACGCCTACCCTCCAATTGTGAGAATTTTGGAAAGTAAATGATGCGAAGGATTAATGTAATTACGGGAAAAATACCAATCTTTACTGTGACTTATGAAGTTCGTTGCACATTATGACTCGTGTTCAGAGGCGTTGGTAATAAACCTTAATTGGAATAATAATTTACGTCAGAAAGCGTTCAGGAGGTTGGATATAGAGGAAGCCAGGTCGGTGAGAATGGAAGACAATGTTAGGAATAATCTTTGCAGAAGAGGATTATTATATTTGTTAGCTTAGAATAATTATGGTGATATGAGAAGTGAAAGTGGTAGTTATTTTTATCATTACTATCATTATGTTATTGTTATGCAATTGCTCAGTCACATCTATATCAATAACTTAAATGAATTATGATTTATAATGATTGTACTACTATACATACAAATCTAATGCAGTGTATTTTTATTATGCCTTGGGTTAAGGAAATCTATAAAGCTATAGAATGAATAGAATCGAATTGAATTGTCTATACTTGGAAGTTGGAAAGGAAGTGACGTCATTTAAGAGGGGTATTGATTCCGAAATTATTTTATATCTTAGTATTTAGGGGTTTCTTTGTAAAAGTGTTTTTATCAAGTGAACAGAAATAATATTAGTAACAAGAAATTAAGTAAATATGAAGTTCGTTTATTACGAAAGATTTTGGGAACGAAGTTTTTTTTTTTTATTTATCACGTGACACAGCTGTAATGTAGTACCTAAGGTGGATGGGGTTATATAAAGGCTAGTTTTGCATTGCAGACCTCACACCTCTCTGGCAGTCAACTTGGTAATGTCTTCGCAAAACAGGCCAGTTGTTATGATTAATCTTCGACTACTGATACCTCTGTTCTCTTGTACATCTCTTATTTCTAAAATACTGTAATGACTTTGCTGTGCTTGAATTACTCAAGTGTTATTATTATTATTATTATTATTATTATTATTATTATTATTATTATTATTGTTATTATTATTATTATTATTATTATCCAAGATACAACCCTAGTTAGAAAAGCAAGATGCAATAAGCCCAGGGGCTCCAACGGGGAAAAATAGCCGAGTGAGGAAAGGAAATAAGGAAATAAATAAACGACGAAAAAAAATTACAATAAATTATTTTAGAATCAGTGACAACATCAAAACAGATATGTTATATATAAACTATAAAAAAACTTACATAACTGTCTAAGCCTAGTACCAATTGTATGTTTACATTGCTTATGGTACTCGGGTATTAATATAACTATGTAAGCATTGTATAATTTTGTGTTAGAATTGCTTTAAAGAAACGAAGTGATAAGAACTCTGTCTAATCGTTGCTCTGTCACTTTGTCTAATTACTAAGCCTAAACTTTTACGTAACTTGCTGTTAATGAAATTTAGTTGTGTATTAAACTGTTGAAAGAAACCAATAGTATAATTTGGACCAAGGTTCTTGTCTGAAAGTAGCACCTAAGCGTCTTTTGTATTTCTTTAATTGAATACTACAGTATTTTATTCAGTTTACTCCTCATTAAGCATAGGCAAGTTTGGATCGAGATGCAATTGAAGTGCTTATGCAATATGTTCAGTAAAATCTGCTTGATAGCACTTCATTTGCACTAAGTGATAGAAATTCTCTTTCAATTTGTAAAAGAAATTATATTTTTGTAAGCCATCCGTATTATTTAATCTTTGGATTACTTTAGCATAACTTTGTTCCCACCTCAACTTTGGTCATTATTACTCTCTAAACTATTCAAGTCTTAGACCTAAAAAAACTCTAAGAGCATTTCAGATAATTGATACTCTGAACTTTTAAAACAACAAAATCTAACAGACAGGTCGGGAAAATGGTAGGCATGTTGGGAATTAAGTTTTGGTTAAGAATTATCTTTTTTTTAGTTTGGTGATATACGCTGTTAGGGAGACCATTAAAAAGTCTTCCTAATTTAGCAGCTGCGACTGGATGTGGGTTTAAAATAGAAATCACAAGGTAAAAGGGAAATGAAATGGTAATGAAATATGTAATTAGGTAACAGAGAACAAAGGTGTCAAATATCCTATTTTTAACATAGAACATTAATTGATATAAGAGAGAGAGAGAGAGAGAGAGAGAGAGAGAGAGAGATTTCGTGCAGGAATAATTTTCAATATTCTTACAGCAACCCTTCATGTATTGTATATTACAGCTGTAAACCCTGGAAGAAATAATATTTGAAACAACGGTGCTTAATATAGCCATACCAATACTGCGCTTAAAAAAAAAAAAGAAGGAAAAAAAAAAACTTGGTTAAGGAGCTACGCATTATAGTGATCTCTAAAGAGGACGAAAATGTAGGTATTCTGAATGTACGAATAACCGCCGGAATCAAAATAGTCAATAAGGCTTGATTTG
>NC_090736.1:16790650-16798150 GCF_036898095.1 Palaemon carinicauda | reverse complement strand
CTATCTGCTGAGGTCATCAGCAGCCTCTGCCTGGCCCTCCCAGGTCCTATCTTGGATGGAGACGGGGCTTGGGTGCTGATCATATATTATATATGGTCAGTCTCTAGGGCATTGTCTTGCTTGCTAGGGCAATGTCACTGTCTCTCGCCTCTACCATTCATGAACGACCTTTAGAACTTAAACTGTTCTCTTCGAACAAAACAACAAACAAACTAAAAATTGAAATAAAACATTTAATAATCCCTGGCTCTTTGAAAACAAGTATTACTTCAATATGTAACAAATACTGACCATTAAACCAATACCTCTTTCAATTTCCCAAATCCTTCCCCCCCCCCCCCCCCCCCCCCCCCCCTGTCTACACCCACAAGCACGGCATCGTCCATTAAGGAAAGCATTGAGAGCCATTTTATTTGTGACTTTTAGTTACGTTATCATTTCATCGTTGCTTTATTATTATTATTATTATTATTATTATTATTATTATTATTATTATTATTATTATTATTATTATTACTTGCTAAGCTACAACCCTACTTGGAAAAGCAGGATGCCATAACCCCAAGGGCTCCAACAAGGAAAATGCCCCAGTGGGAAAACGAAACAAGGAAAAATAAGATATTTTAAGAACAGCAACAACACCTAAATAAACATCTCCTATATAAACTAATAAAAACTTTAACAAAAAAGAGGAAGAGAAATTAGATAGAATATTGTTCCTGAGTGTACCCTCAAGCAAGAGATAAATAATTGCCCATAGAAAAGGGACACAGTCCAAAGCAACAGGTGATGAAGACGCTTTTGATAGATGTAAAGTCTCTGGGTATGAAATATTCATTTATCTATTTATTTATTATTTCCTTTTTGCTCAAGGACAAGTCTACTTGATGTTCTGGATTAAGTATTGAAGTCTTTATGATGTGCCTCGAAAAGTAAGACCCTTTTGAGTTCGGCTTTCAATGATCCATAATGAAATGCCTGAAAATTCACTAAAAATTTTATTTATCACTTATATAATTTTGGTTGACCTTCAAAAAAGGACAAAAGGTTTTAATAATCCTTTAAATTTCATTAAATATTTGCTCTAAGATTGCAAGCATTTTTGACTTGCATATCGTAAGGTGCTAGCTTCTGATCAAATAAAAAAGAGAAGAATTGTACTGTTTACTTATGCAGTTAAAAAAAAGATTACTTTTTGCTTAGGGGTAAGAAACTAAAATAGAAAAGGTTTCATTAACTTCATAAAATATATCTTTTTCTCAGTTTCTTTGACAATATTAATGCATTTATCATAATTACTTCATAATTTCGATTGTTATTAGGAAAATTATGACTATTATGATATATAAAACGTTGAAATATACAGGAAAACGACAAAAGCAAATTTCACCAAAAGAAAAAGAATGTAAAATAACAAGAAATTTTTGTTCTCAAATTCTATTTATCTTCGACAGATTTATTGAAAGAGATCATCGTTTAAAAAATCAATAGGTGAAGTAGAATGATTTATATGCATAGCATAACAACAGATTTTTTTTTATTATAGGTATAACAACAGAAACATAGACAATTTTATTTTTTTATTATAGATATAACAACAGAAACATAGACAATATTTTTTCATTATAGGTATAACAACAGAAACATAGACAATATTCTTTTTATTATTAGTATAACAACAGAAACATAGATAATATTATTTTATTACAGGTATAACAACAGAAACAAAGACAATATTCTTTTATTATAAGTATAACAACAGAAACATAGACAATATTATTTTATTATAGGTATAACAACAGAAACATAGATAATATTATTTTATTACAGGTATAACAACAAAAGCAAAAACAATATTCTTTTATTATAGGTATAACAACAGAAACATAGACAAGTTTTTTTTTTATTAAAGGTATAACAACAGAAACATAGACATTTTTTTTATAAGTATAACAACAGAAACATAGACAATATTTTTTTTATTATAGGTATAACAACAGAAAAAAAAGACAATATTCTTTTATTATAGATAAAACAACAAAAACACAGACAATATTTTTTTTTATTATAGGTATAACAACAGAAACATAGACAATATTTTTTTTATTATAGGTATAACAACAGAAACATAGACATTTTTTTTATGATAGGAATAACAACAGAAACATAGACAATATTTTTTTTATAAGTATATCAACAGAAACATAGACAATTTTTTTTTATTATAGGTATAACAACAGAAACATAGACAATATTATTTTATTATAGGTATAACAACAGAAACATAGACATTTTTTTTATGATAGGAATAACAACAGAAACATAGACAATATTTTTTTATTATAGGTATAACAACAGAAACATAGACAATTTTTTTTTATTATAGGTATAAAAACAGAAACATAGACATTTTTTTTTTCATTATAGGTACTATAACAACAGAAACAGAGACCATTTTTTTTTATCATAAGTATAACAACAAAAACATAGAAAATATTTTTTCATTATAGGTATAACAACAAAAACATAGAAAATATTTTTATATTATAGGTATAACAACAGAAACATAGACAAATTTATTTTATTATAGGTATAACAACAGAAACATAGACAAAATTTTTTTTATTATAGGTATAACAACAGAAACATAAACAACATTTTTTTATTATAAGTATAACAACATAAACATAAACATTTTTTTTTATTATAGGTATAACAACAGAAACATGGACAACAATTTTTCATTATAAGTATAACAACAGAACCAAAAGACAATTTTTCTTATTATTGGTACGACAACAGAAATAGAGACAATTTTTTTTTTATTATAAGCATAACAACAGAAACATAGATAATATTTTCTTATTATAGGTATAAAAACAGAAACATAGACAAATTTTATTTTATTATAAGAATAACAACAGAAACATAGACAACATTTTTTATTATAGGTATAACAACACAAACATAGACAATTTGTTTTTTATTATATATAAAAAAACAGAAATATAGACAATATTTTTTTATTATAGGTATAACAACAGAAACATAGACAAATTTTTTTTAGTAGAAGTATAACAACAGAAACATAGACACAATTTTTTTTTATTATAGGTATAACAACAAAAACATAGACAATTTTTCTTTTTTATTATAGGTATAACAACAAAAACATAGACAATTTTTCTTTTTTATTATAGGTATAACAACAGAAACAATAATGTTTTTGTTCAATGTATAAACTTTTTTCATATCACATCTGCAAGAGAACAATTTGATACTCTAAGTATTCTAGTTAAAGATGATGTCATATAAGAATGAAAGGTCGCCAGTTTTCAACTAGGGATTTGGTTGCTAGGCAAAAATTTTTTTCAAGTTGATATACCAGTGGATTATGCGTGGACTACCTCTATCCGAGAATAGACCAGACCTAGCGATGCATAATTTCATTGATCAATCGATTTACTATATATACATATATATATATATATATATATATATATTATATATATATATATAATATATATATATATATATATATATATATATATAGAAATAGATAAATGCAGAATATACGGAATATATATATAGATATATATATATATATATATATATGTGTGTGTGTGTGTGTGTGTATGTGTGTATACATACATATATATTGCATATTTGTTCGCTTTATGAATGTATGAACATACACACGTATATATATATATATATATATACATGTATATATATATATATATATATATACATGTATATATTTATATATATATATATATATATACGTGTGTATGTTCATACATTCATAAAGCGAACAAATATGCAATATCGAAAATGAAAAGTATTGAAAGATTAAATAATATTCAGGAATGATTCTTAGTATATGAATATACATTTTCCTACTTTACTTTTCCCCAGAATGTAGACAGTATATATATATATAATATATATATATATATATATATATATATATATATATTTAGATATACATATATAATATATGCTCAGTATACAGTATACTTACATATGATAATTTATCATATTTACATAGTCCTGTGGTAAAGACAGTGTAGCTGTCACTTCAATTTAGACTTGGTCAGGGTTTGAATCCTTGCCCGACCAGAAGCTATTATCATAAAGTAAATTCCCCACCTGGTCTCTGATCCATAGGCCTCGCGAATTCGATATTTAGTGGTATTTAGGGCTTTTATTAAGGTGATGAATGCAAGAGTTGATGGGAGAAGTACAAGAGGAAGGCCAAAGTTTGGGTGGATGGATGGAGTGAAGAAAGCTCTGAGTGATAGGAGGATAGATGTGAGAGAGACAAGAGAGCTCGCTAGAAATAGCATTGAATGGCGAGCAATTGTGACGCAGTTCCGTCAGGCCCTGCTGCTTCCTCCGGTGCTTTAGATGACCGCGGAGGTAGCAGCAGTAGTAAATTCAACGTTATGAAGCTTCATCTGTGGTGGATAACAGGGGAGCGGGAACTGTGGCACCCTAGCAGTATTAATATACATACACACACATATAACATATATATATATATATATATATATATATATATATATATAAGATGTACAGTTTCTTCATCATTTTATCCTAGCAAGGTAAATTACTTCTGCTTTTGAAGCGCATCGAATCATCTCACACTGACTGTGTTATTTATAATTCTTTGTTGAATATTTGTCGAAAAGATGAAATCTAATTTAATTTTGTCTCTATTACTTACTCTCCTCATAGATGGTTAATCTATTAAATCGATTGTTTCTTTCTATTTTTTTTTCTTTTAGAATTTCTTAAAAGACAAAGAGTTACCCATTCATTTTAAGGGTTATTTATTAAATAATATTGATGAAGGTTGGCCTGAAGTACAATCTTCACCTCTGTATATTATTTTTTACTCGTTCTGACACCCACACAAGTTTGCACACACTGATCATCTAAGTTTCCGACGACAGGAGACTCCCGAAACGAGGCAAAAATCAATTCAAGAATGCGGGAAAGTTGAACCATTTTCATTTTTTTTTTTATATGCAGAAAGTTTCCATGTGTAAAGGTGCAAAATATTAAAAGTTTTGACATGTTATTATTATTATTATTATTATTATTATTATTATTATTATTATTATTATTATTATTATTATTATTATTATTATTATTATTATTAGGTTACAATCCTGGTTTAAAAAGCAAAATGCTATAAGCCCAAGGACTCCAATAGGAAAAATATAGCCCTGTGAGGAAAAGATATAAAGAAATAAATAAATTAAATGAGAAATAATGAATAATGAAAATAGAATATTTTAAAAACAGTAACAACATCAAAACAGATTTTTCATATATAAGCAGTGTAAAGACTTATGTCAGCTTGTTCAAATATAAAACATTTGCTGCAAGTTTGAACTTACGAAATTCTACCGATATTTCTCTTGAATAAATCACACCCTTTAGAGTAGATTCTTGCAAGGGGAAAAGTATTTTTGGTCAAGAAAAGAATTGGGTTCGAAGAAGATATAGTGGCCTCTTGACTCAATAAGGAGATAATAATAAGTTCAGTCGGAGGGAGAAGAAGAAAAAGAAACCTTTAAAGCTGAGCAGCTTGTCCTCTACTTTTTTTTTCTTTTTTTTTTATTAAAAGGAGATTTGATTTATATTCTGCGTACGGTTTATTAAAAAGCTACTTAAATTCTAGATGGAATAAAATAAATCGACATGGTCTAAAAATAACACACTCAAAGGGAAATATATGTATCCCTTTTCTTTTGAAGGGTGAAGTGTTGTCGATATGAGTGTCTGGAAAGGAAGTGTTCAGTGGTTAAGTGAAGTGTTTGAAGACGGAGGATCAGAGAAGATTGTGGAAGACGGTGGAGAAGGTACGAGTGTAAAAGGCCTCTTATATGGCATTGCCTGCTGGTACGACTTGAGTGGTGTTCTCCGAGGGGGCCACAGTAGTGTTTATTTTACACACACTATACACACACACACATATGTATATATATATATATATATATATATATATACTGTATATGTATTATATATTCATATATATATATATATATATATATACATATATATATTTATTTATTTATTTAGTATATTCACAGTATAAATAAAAGAAATCAGAAAGAATAATATAAAGATAATTAATATCAGTTTCGCATAGTTCCGTGAGCTGTAAGATTATAACAATAACTCACCTTAATGAAGAGTCTCATTTGATTATCAGTAGTAAACATTGGATAATCCTGTCATATATTTCACGTTTTAATTAGAATTACAATAAAAAGAAATAATCACAGGAGTTCATCCTAAAAGGAATGGAGGGCCATATTGTATTGATATTGATGATAATAAAGAAAATTCTTTAGTGGATTTTTTTTCGATTTAATCCTGGCACATCATAAATTTCTTTCGATTATATGATTATGCCAGTGTACACGACCCGTTAAAATTATAAACGTACATACGTGCGTGCGCACACATACGCATGCAATCCTTCCCATCCCCTCCCCCTTACCTCTCGGGGTACCCCCTCTCACCGGAGTATAACCACTCCCTTTCCCCCTTGCTCAAGGACATGAAGAGAACGAGTAGTTGTACGTCTGGAGTGCCGCTGAGCATGACCAGAAAGATATATATATATATATATATATATATATATATGTATATATATATATATATATATATATATATCCAGACGCTTTTTTCTATTATATAGGGGAGATTATGTTTCAGTAACCGAATGGTACAAAGTGAAAAGGTGTGGGGAATGAATGAATACCCTTGTCCAATCCTAATTCCGTCAGAGGCTAGCAATTAGGGAGCCTAGAAGAACATCTATAATCAATCAATCTTTGGGACGTTAGGGAACTGCTTAGGTGATAAACTTGCCATTTCGATCTTGTCTTGGAGCGTCCCATTTATCTATGTAAAGGGAACACTCATATAAAGTGAATATCCTTTTACCCTAACGATATGATAATATCAGTCATATGATGACCCTTTTTCGAATGCCTTATATTATCCTTATAACGTATCTATAATAATGAATGCGAATTTTCCGTCATTCTAAGCAATCTATAAGTTCTCCTCATTTATATAATTAACTAGAGTATCTTGTTACCACAAAGAGGCGAAATTGAATACGAAGTTTTAATTTGATATGATTGGAAGACAACACAAATATCCGGTTTTTCAATCTTTTCTAAAGAATATCGGCTGATTATAGGCTTTTATGATTTTTTTGAAGCAGGTCTTCTCAAGGCTATTCAAGTTTTTATAAAGACATCTCCCTGTTTTTATTTTAAATGGAATTTCCTTTTGTTCTTTATTCATAATAAACGATATCCTTGTCAACGGCCTTCGATTTCAGGATACCAAAAAAAAAAAAAAAACTACATCAATCAGTGTACAGATAATAAAGCCCTTTGATAATTGAGAAGGAGCACAACATTCTTTGGCAGTTGACTTAATGATTTGTAAGAAATCTATTTTGATTTG
>NC_090736.1:16780650-16788150 GCF_036898095.1 Palaemon carinicauda | reverse complement strand
ATAGCCCAATATGGAAAGGAAATAAATAAATGATCTCTCCATATCATCCTTCCCCTTATCTCGTCATCTAATTCTCTGCCTTCCTCTTGGTCTTCTCCCTCTTACAGGTTCCTCCCAAGCCCTCCACATTCCCTCCCAACCATCCATCCTTAAAACGTGCCCACACCATCTCAGTCGTGATACTCTTGTCATCTCAGTAATCTTCGCCACACCTGCCATTCTTCTTATTTCATCATTTTCCAACCCTTCAAACAGTGATATTCCCATAATCCACTTTATCATTCTCATCTCTGTTCTCTCAGTCTGTGCAACAGTTTGCTTCCTTAATTCTAGTACAGTTGCCTTCAATAATTCCGGTAAACTGACGTTTCCTTAGCTTCTCATGATGTGTCCAGGAATTAATGAAGCCAACTGTACACTTTGCCGGAAGCTTGGGTGACATCTGAAATTTGTAGATAGTAGCAGGTAACGCCGTGTTTAGCAAATAAACTGTTTGCAACGCTGTCTGTAAAACAAAGTCGCCGAGCTTGTAAACTAGTAATCAAAACCCCTTTTATTAATTTTACCAAGTGTTGTTAAGAAAATTACTATATTTTACTACACATCATTCGTAAAATTATAACAAATCTTTTGATTACGTATTTACAACCTCAGTGACTTTGTTTAACAGGCAGCATTACCAACAGTTTCCAGTTTACAATGTGCAGCTGCCAAACGTCTTCTAAAGTGTACCAGAATTAGTGAAGATAACTGTACAGATCACACAAAGGCAAGTTATATACTATATTTGATATTATGAAATCTGTCCAAATAAGCTTGCCTGCCATGTAAAAGTGGGTAATTTTTAGTTGATATTGTAACAACCGTACGTATAATGTTTTGCCATTATAACACTTGTACATATAAAAGCTCACCGTTGTAATTCCTGTAAATAAATGTTTGGCATTGTTAAAATCCCTTACCATTTATAGTGCACCTTGCATTGTACACCATAAGCAGCAATAATTATTTCATGGCTCGTCCCTTGTTTGAACCAATTTTAACTTTTTTAGTATTCTATGAATGATAATAATAATAATAATAACAATAACAATAACGATGATGATGATGATTGTTATTATCATTATTATTATTATTATTATTATTATTATTATTATTATTATTACTGTAGCATAACGAATGCGTGACAAAGGTGGAAACAACAAATGGAAATCTTTTGGAAGAAAACAAGTAAGAAAATCCAAATTTCCAAGTTCGATTTACAGAAACGAGTATCAGTCACGTATAAAGAACGACCAGCAACGACACAATTAGAGTTCAGTTGTAACAGGAATTAAAAGAGAGAGCGGTATAGACAACTTTTCTCGGAAATACCGGAAATGGCCGGAGATAACTTCTCGTGAAAAGGAAATGAATATTGCGAAAAGGTTAGTTAGTGCTCCGTCAAACACAGTGCCGGTGAGGAAAAAAAAATAGTCCTCGCATGGAAATAGTGAAGATGTAATTATTCGAATGTTAGAGAAGTAGGAATGGTTATTGAGAGGAGGGATAAATGAAAGGAGTAAATGTTGACGATTGATGGGACGATAGTAATTGGGAAAAAAGGTGAAACCTCGCAGGAATTGGAGAGGAGTAAAGAGTAAAGAAGAAATTATCCCAGAAACTAAATGGAAAGAGAATAGAGGCAATGATTCGAATCAGAGAATAAAGGGACAATAACTGAATGCTGATATAACGAGGGTAAAAGGAAATGAAAAAAAAAAATACGGAACGAGAAAAAGAATGGAAAAGTTTAGAAATTCTCAAAATCTGAATGCAGGAAAGGAAACTTCATGAGAGAGAGAGAGAGAGAGAGAGAGAGAGAGAGAGAGAGAGAGAGAGAGAGAGAGAGAGAGACGATATTGATGTGTTTATTCTTAGAGCAAAATTGCAGAAATATATTTAGAGTTCATCGAAATGCAGATGTGTTAACAAAATACAGCACGTGAAATTAATAGAGTACAGGACGTGTCATTTTTTTTTTATCTCTTATTAAGAATTACACATTTACAATTACAATTTATAATATTTATATATATACCTCAAAGTATATTTACACAAATAATTTTTCATTTAACATAGGTACACTGTATTTACAATTGCAATTTTTACTATTTATTTAAATATGTTTTTGAATAAAAAATATATCGACTTGTGAATACTCTTTTCAACAGAAGTTTTAAACACTATTTCATTTAAATGTATTTGTCATTCCAAGTGTCATTCTAGCATTATTTGTAATGAATAGAATGAACAGAAAACAATAAACCTTAACGAAAGAGTAATGGAATTTGAGGAAAAACATATATTTTGTTTTCATTCTCGACTCTGCAAAACTATTTTTTTTTTATCAGCAAGAGGGCTTTGTTAATCTACAAGAAACTATTTTATTCTAGATATGGACTTATTCTCTCTACTAAAAGACTTGCTTGACCTAGATCTACAAAGGGACTTTTTTGTGTGCAAAAGGACTTTTTCGATGAGCAAAAGGACTTTTATTATGCAAAATGACCTTTTTGACCAATAAGGGGTTTTTTAAAGTTTTTACTAAGAACATTTTTTTTTATCAGAAAATGGATTATCTTTATCTTGAAAGTAGAGTTTTGGTATACAGATTAATTCTATATATAAATATATATATATATATATATATATATATATATATATATATATATATATATATATATATATATATATATATATATATATATATATATATTTATATATATATATATATATATATATATATATAACATAACTTTTATATGTCTTTTATCTAGAAAAATACCTTTTTTATGAGTAAAAGCTTTCGATTTGCCAAAATACTTCTATGAACTACAAAATGACTTTTGATGTACACATTTTTTAAGAACTATTTTTCTACAAAGACTTTTTATCTGGACTTTTAATCATTTACAAAATACCTTTTCTATCAGATGGAAGAATTATTTTTAATACACCAAAGTAATTTCTTTAATTCATAAAATAGTTTTTATTAATCGACAAAAAGGAATTTTTTTACCTGCAAAAAGTGAATTTTTAGCCTACTAAACTGTTTCGATCTACAAAAGGAAATTATCTACAAGAGTATGTTTTTTTTATCTACAAAAGAACATTTTTTTCTACTAAATGCCTTTCATTTGCTCTAAAAGTACTTTTGATCTGCAAGTTTTCTTGTGGATGCTCTTTTTTTCTATAAAAGGTATTTCATTGATCTTCAGAAATACTTTTCGTATGTGTAAAATTACTAATTTTTTTCTTGACCCTTGGTGCTTATGGAGGTGTAGACCCAACTTGTATTTTCCCTTTGTTTTTGTTATAGACTGCTAATTTCTCAGCTCCTAAGTTATCTGTTATTTTCCGTAAGTTTGCAAGAGGAGGTTGTTTTAGCTTTTGTTTGAGAATTGGTAATGTTACTCCATTTTATGAATGTGTTTGTGGTAGTTCTAGTCCACCCCAATTTCCATAACTCCCATATTAGCTGATGTTTTTACTGTGTTTTGGCAAAATGTCTAAATAGGTATGCTGAAGGCAATCATTTGTTCCCTAGTTTACAATTTGGCTTTCGTAAAGGCCTTTGAACATGGATGCCCTTCTTTAAATCTCAAATGATGTACAGAAATACCTTGATTGTGGTCAGGAAGTTCGTATGATTTGGCTTGAATTTAGCGCTGCCTTTGACAGTGTTAGTTAATCCTGACGCCCTTGTTTTCAAACTCAAACACTTGGAAGTGGGTGGGTCTTGTCTTAGCATCGTTATTGACTTTTTAACTAATAGATTGTAAAGAATTGTTAATGACCACCATAGTGAGTATGGGAATTGCTTCAATTCCATCTCCTTCTGAAACCATTAGCACAGATCTAGTTGAAATTAATGCATGATGGAAATTTTGGGGCATGTAGTTGAAGACAGTGGCTCCTCAACACCCAGATCTCAGTATTAATGATGTTTCTTTATCTCTAAACGACTCTTGAAATTTTAGATGTGATTCTTGATAGCATGTTCACTTTTGAGAAACATATTCGGTCTGTTTCTTCTTCAATTGCACAAAAATGAGCTTATTTAGAAAGTCTTATAGGATTATCGTTGATAAATCTCTTCTGAAGAAAGTATTAATCTCTAGCACCGTCGTTCAATAAGTTCTTCATGCATGTTGCATAAGATTTTTCATAAATGGGGAAATCTGCATTCTGCTCGTAATACTACGTGTGCAGTTAATTATAATAATCATGCCTTCTTAATCATGAGGCTCAATACTACACAGTATTCTAGAAGTTTATTCTAGCTATGACCAAATTATTGAATGATCTTCCTAATCAGGCAGGTGAATTTGTGGAGATTCTAAAATTCAAACCTGCAGCAAATTATTAAGTTGAACTGGCTCACCTAAGTCTCTCGTTATAGTTTATATATGAAATATCTATTCCAAATGTTGTTACTGTTCTTAAAATATTTTATATTAATTGCTCATTACTTCTCATGTAGTTTATATAGTTCTTTATTTCCTTTTCTCACTGCGCTCTTTTTCCCTGTTGAAGCCCTTTGGCTTATAGCATCCAGCTTTTTCAGCTAGGGTTGTAGCTGAACCAGTTGACAGGCCTTGAAATGTAGAGTAACTGGATTCATAAAGGTTTACCATGTTTCCTTGATTGTTCTTTTATTCAAAAATACCGAATTCAATATGTGTAGTTATTAAGTTCATCTGAAATCTTATATATGACAAAATAGGAAAATTACATAATAGAATTATGACCCTTTTCCATTTCTTCAAAATTAGTATAGAAATTCGGATGAAAAAGAAATCAAACGTAAATATATTTTTACAGGAATAATTAGCCTATGGATATATAGTTTAATTAAGTGGGAAAAATACTATATACTGAAACACAACATTTCACTGGGATATTATTGGTAAATAATAACATTGGGTGACTAAAAGATTTTTCATATTACCCAAAAACAGATTTTTTTTTTCAATAACTTTTTCGGATGCAAAGAATAATATATCCTAAAAAAAAAAAAAAAAAAAATATTGGAAGATACTCTCATGGTAGCGTTTCTGGATTGCAAGTATTTTTATTATTAACATCATTTCTATTTCCAAACTTTAATAAATATATCGCATGTAAAAATTTTAAAAAGTTAAAAAAAAAACACATAATAAGTAAATATTTTTGTTGGTCTAGAGCGTTTCTAACATTTATTTTCTTTCATATACATTTAAATATAACTATAAAAAGCGAATGTTTTATTGATTTCATCATATTTTGTCAAAATAACTAGTGGAAGGCTTCATACATTTAGATTTTAAGCTAATTGCTTATATCCATTATCTCCTGTCATAATTTCTCTTTTATATGCACGTGCAATTATTTTTTATTTGAGTTATCTATATTAGAGTAGGTCATGAATAATAAACAAAATTTGAATAGACGCACTCCATGTTTATGTTTATTTGTAGAATAAAATCATCGCTTTTAACAGCTTGTCTCGCAAGCTTTTAAGTCGAAAAGTAGATTTGAAAATATTTTCATTGCAACAAACGTCACATAATTTCATTTTTCAAATTTCAAACATGTGCATGTGTAAACAACACCTAACATCACTAAGCAATATAATAACTGCATAAAGAATCATATTCATGTATTCCAATTGCACCATCATCTCCTACGCGAATTGACGCAAAGGGCCTCAGTTAGATTTCGCCAGTAGTCTCTATCTTTAAATTGATACTTCCCCATTCATCACCTCATATTTCACGCTTCATAGTCCTCAGCCATGCAGGCCTTGGTCTTCCAATTCTTCTAGTGCCTTGTGGGGTACAGTTGAAAGTTTGGTAAACTAGTCTCTTTTCATTATTAGAGTAAATTATATTCAGAGGTTTTAAGTGCGAAGGCTTTCGTAATTTATTATTTTACCGAAGAAAATTATGGACATTTCACCTCGTACAATTGTCCAGTGAATTATATGATTTACATATTTGGCAAAGGCTGAAAATTTTGAACCCAGATTGCCATTATAGTAGTATAAAAGTTACTGCATTTCCATAGTTTTATTTATGTAAAAGTTAATAATTGCACAATAACCTTTTCCATATGATTTTGCATTTCTATAACAGAATTCACTTACTTTACTTATTCATGTTGGAAACAAAACATTTTAAAATCGGCTCCGCTCAAAAGCCAGTGAGTGTTTACAATACTTGCATATTTTTGTTGCAAACATATTTTCCATAATAATGTTTTTTTTTTTTTTTTTTTTTTTTTTTTTTTTTTTTAATGTAAAGGCACTCCAAAATGTTTTTACCATGACTTCGTTCCCATTAGCAATTTTCTTTGATAAGCAAATCTCACATTTTTTTCTAAAGTCCTTTGTCTGTTCGTGAAACTTATAATCAAGGTAGATTTTGTATTTATCTCTAAAATAAGATTTCATAGGATGTAAAACAATTGGTTTACCAATGAGTTAATCCAATGTGATTTTATTTTATACTTTCTTTAGATAAAGATTTCATGCATTAATGATAAAAATAAATAAATAAATAAGTAAACTATAAAGTGGTTTAGAATGAGAGCTCAGTTTACAGTAATTTTGTGAACAAATATGAATGCTAATTCATATTATTATTCTTGATTATTATTGCTTGCTAAGCTACAACCCTAGTTGGAAAAGCAGGATGTTATAAGCCTAGGGGCTCCAACATGGAAAATAGCCCAGTGAGGAAAGGAAACTAGAAAAAATTAAATATTCTAAGAAGAGTAACATCAAAATAGATATCTCCTATATAAACTATAAAAACTTTAACAAAACAAGACGAAGAGAAATAAAATAGAATAGTGTGCCCGAGTGTACCCTGAAGCCAGAGACCTTTAACCCAAGACAGTGGAAGACCATGGTACAATAGAGAACAATGGTTTGATTTTGGAGGGTCCTCCTACCAGAAGAGCTGCTTACCATAAGTAAAAAGTCTCTTCTACCCTTACAAAGAGGAAAGTGGCCAGTGAACAATCACAGCTCAGTAATCCCTTGGGTGAAGAAGAATTGTTTGGTAATATCAGTGTTGTCAGGTGTATGAAGACAGAGGAGGATATGTAAAGAATAGGCCAGTCTATTCGGTGCGTGACTGTAGACAAAGGGAAAATTAACTAAAATGAGAGAGAATGATCCAATGTAGTACTGTCTGGCCAGTCAAAAGACCCCATAACTCTCTAGTGGTATTATCTCGATGGGTGGCTGGTGCCTTGGACAACCTACTACCCATTTTCCTGTAAAACAGTATTTCCTAGTCAATACTGTATATATATATATATATATATATATATATATATATATATATATATATATATATAGTATATATATATATATATATATATATATATATATATATATATATATATATATATATATATATATATAGAGAGAGAGAGAGAGAGAGAGAGAGAGAGAGAGAGAGAGAGAGA
>NC_090736.1:16760650-16768150 GCF_036898095.1 Palaemon carinicauda | reverse complement strand
AATACCAGATTAGTGCCTATCTCTTTTCTTAGCTTATTATAAACATTATCGTACCTGACACCTCTAAACCTTAGTAGATTAACCTTAACTCAGTCTAGGGTACCACTCATACACCAGCCTGTAGCGCCTAAAAAACGGCTGTTGTGCTACAGACCCGTGAGCCCATGACCCATCTAATTAATCAATCATTGGAAAGTACCAGTGATCACCCTCACCTTTTAACCTTAAAGATCCTATATCATATACCCAGAACATTATAGTCTTCTGTAAACAAACCATGATTAATAAATCTTAAATATACATTTACTTCTACTCACTACGTGCCCACCTCAACAGCACACACACCATAATTAGAACGATACAGATACTACCTTTAATAACTGCATAGCCCTCTGTCAATCAACTAATATTCAACGCTGCGAGAGAGAAAATCGGCAACAATATTATCTTTTCCTGGGATGTGGGAAAATTCTAAATTCCACTCTTGCAGCATGAGACTCCACCTCATCAATCGTTGATTTTTATTTTTGTATCTGCTGATGAAGGTCAGGGGATTATGGTCTGTCAAGACCTTAATAGGTGTATCTGAGGAGGAGAGATAAACCTGAAAATGATTAATAGCGAATATTAACGCAAGTGTCTCTTTCTCCACAGTTGAATACCTACGTTGGGCGGAGGACAATTTTTTTGAAAAGAATGAGACAGGATGAGAAACTCCCTGCTCGTCATTCTGCAACAGCACCGCTCCTACACCAACGTCACTTGCATCCGTGGCAAGAGAAAAAGGAAGGTCAAAATCAGGAGCTCTCAAGACAGGGAAATTAATTAAAACTCTTTTTAAATTATCAAAAGCCCTTTGCGTTTCATTCGTCCAGACAAATGCTACATTCTTTCTCAAGAGATTTGTTAACGGATCGGCTATATCCGAAAAATTCCTAACAAACCTTCGGTAGTACCCACTCAAACCAAGGAATCTTCGGACATCCCTCCTACATTTAGGGACTACCATATTTTCAATACTTTCGATATTGGCCTGCTTAGGAGCAACTTTACCATTACCAACCTCATGACCCAAATATACCACCTTCGCCTTTGCGAAATCGCTTTTCTTTAAATTAATTACCAAATTTGCCTTTTTCAACACCTCAAATAGTGCCCTAATACGTTTTAAATGGGTTTCCCAATCATCGCTATAAATAACAATATCATCAATATACACAACACATCCTTCTAAACCATGGACTAAAGTATTCATTAACCTCTGAAAGGTAGCAGCCGCGTTCTTCATACCAAACGGCATAACTTTACATTGAAACAATCCCTGTGGTGTTACAAAAGCAGACAGGGCCCTTGCCCGCTTTGAAAGAGGAACTTGCCAATAACCTTTCAACAAATCGAATTTGCTAATGTATTTGGCCTTCCCCATTCGATCAATACAATCCTCAATTCGAGGTAATGGATAACAATCAGATTTAGATAACTCATTCAACTTACGGTAATCAAAACATAACCTGAAATCACCGTCGGATTTCTTGACCAATACAACAGGTGATGACCAAGGACTTTGACTAGGTTCAATTAGGTCATGTTTTAGCATATAATCCACTTCTTTTGCTACAACCTCATTTTTGAAGGGATTCAACCTGTAAGGAGATTGTTTCACAGGAGTGGCGCTACCTACCTCTACATCATGTTCAAGAACCGAAGTCCTACCCGGTACATCCGAAAATAATTCTTTGTAATTAGATACTAAATTTTTCAAAGACCTTTGTTCTTCCTTACCTAAATGTGAAATTACTCCCGAAAATTTTTCCAAAGACTTTCTATTATCCGACCGCCATTCACATCCATTAAAACAATTATCATCAATACCCTCCCCCTCTGAAAAAGAAAAATGGTTATTGTTCTCAGAATCTACCGTGTTCCCAATAGTTGCCACAGGAATGACTTTTTCCCGTTCCATATAAGCTTTCAACATATTTACATGACACAGTTGAAAAGGCTTCCTTCTTTGAGGTGTCTCCACTAAATAGTTAACTTCACTTACTTTTTTCAAAATTTTCCAAGGACCTGAAAAAGAAGCTTTCAATGGATTCCCTGGGAAGGGTAACAAAACCAATACTTTATCGCCTACCGCAAAGTCGCGTGCCTTGGACCTCCTATCAAAGAAAAACTTCATTCTTTTTTGGCTACATAATAAGTTTTCACCCGCAAATTTCCAAGCCTTGGTTAATTTATCGCCTAGATTAGACACATAATCCAATAAATTAACCTCAGGGACGTCTCCCTCCCAAGACTCACGAACCACATCAAGAGGACCTCGAACACAATGGCCAAACACAAGGCTGAAAGGCGAAAAACCTAAAGACTGACTTGGGACAGAACGAAAAGCGAACAACAAATAAGGTAATTCCTTATCCCCTTCAGAACCATTAATCAAACAATATTTCTTTACCATGGATTTCAGGGTCTGATGAAATCTCTCCAGAGCTCCCTGGCTTTCCGGATGATATGGAGAAGAGGTCACATGTTTTATATTTAACTCTGCCATTTTATCTCTGAAATACCTACTAACAAAATTAGAACCACAATCCGATTGAATAATCTTAGGCATCCCAAACCTGGTAAAAAAGTCAATTAGTACATCTACAATTTTAACACTTTTTATTGTACGTAGTGGTATTGCCTCGGGATATCGAGACATCCTATCCATGATTGTCAAAATATACTCATTACCACTACGCGTCTTCGGTAATGGTCCAACCACATCAATAATGACTTCCTTAAAAGGTTCGGAAACTACGGGAATAGGACAGAGGCGATTTTGGAATCCGCTGATTGGGTTTACCGACCCTCTGGCACACATCACAACTATTGACAAACTTCTTTACATCTGCCTTCAACTTCGGCCAATAATAATTCCCTAACAATTTGCAAGAAGTTTTATGAATTCCAAAATGGCCGGCCAGACCACTTTCGTGCGCCAATGACATTAACTCCTTCCTGTAACCAAAAGGAACCATTATCTGTTTCACAATTTCATAATCAACATTATCCACCCCAATAGGCCTACTCAACCTATATAAAATATTATTAAATATCTTAAATTTGGGACCAGTCATATCAGACACCTCCCCTGACTCGATAGGGAGTTCCCGAAACTCCTTTTTCTGGGCTTTGATTAGCTCTTCAGTGGTCCAATTTAACTTGTCCGTTAACATTCCAAGATCTACAGCTAGGCTATCACTACGATCTAAACTACTTAAATCTACATCAATTGTTGACTCTGCAGCGTCAACAATTCTAGCACTAGAACGAGTAACTGCTGCTACTTCACTATCAGGGTTTATCAATATCGGACAATTATTATTCTTCATAGCCACATCATTCCCTAACACAACATCAACCTCCTTAACCGGGAATTTATCAACTATGGCCAATTTCAAATCTCCTGCAAAGGAAGGGCAGATTAAATTAAAATTTTCAATAGCATATGACTTCACGGAATCAGGAAAACCAGCCAATAACACAAATTCTCCACTTTTGGGTACAAAATTACAAGGTAATGCCTCCCTTAGTATCAAAGACTGAGCTGCACCGGTATCACGCAAAATACGCACTCGTCTTTTCTCGGACGAATTGGCGAAGGAGACACTACCGAAGGACAAATATCTGTCAAAACAACCAGGTAGTCATTGATCAGCGGATGTTGTTGGGGTAGGTTCTCTCTCTCTCTCTTCCACGCCCATCACTGGCCTAACATTAGCATTTTGAGATTTTCTAAACGCATAACACATACTCTTTACGTGCCCCTTCTTATTGCAAAAGAAGCAAGTCAATGTTTTCAATTTCTCTGGATTGTATATATTTGGCCTATTGCCTCTGTTAGGAGAAAAATTATTATTAGCATTACCCTGATTATTATTACTTCCCTGATTATTTCTACTGAACACCTTAGCATTATTATTAGGATTAGTATTATTATTCCTACCCATCTTAACCCAACCAGAATTCACCTTTGTCGTTACTCCCCCTAACTCACTCTTATGAGACAAGCAATATTCGTCACTAGCGATGGCTACCTCTTGAACAGTCTCGAGTTTTAACTCTTCGAGGTGGACCTTCAGCTTATCCGGGACACACCTCTTAAACTCCTCCACCAACATTAACTCCTTCAATTTATCAAAATCTCCCACCTCCTTGGACTTAAACCAATCGCTAGCATACTGTTCCTTCGCCCTGGCAAATTCAACAAAAGTTTGTTCCCTACATTTTTCTAAGTCTCGGAAGCGTTGCCTATAAGCTTCAGGGACTAACTCATAGGCCTTCAAGACAATAGCCTTCACACTCTCATAATCTGCTGATAGATCCTCCTCCAGCGTTACATATACCCTCTGAGCTCTTCCAACCAATTTACTTTGTATAAGAGTGGTCCAATACTCTTGGGGCCACTCCAACCTTGCAGCAATCCTCTCAAACGATACAAAAAATTCTGCTACATTATTTTCTTCAAATTTAGGTACAAATTTGAGAGCCTGCGATAAATTGATAGCAGGAGTTACTAACCTATTTGGGGAATGGGCGGGGGAAAAAGAACCTGGGTTTCTCATGGCAATCTCATGCTGCCTCTCTTTTTCTCTTTCCCCTGCCTTAAACTTTTCCATTTCAAATTCCATTTGTCTCAGGACAATCTGCTTATCCAAAATTTCTATAGACACTACTTCATCCGGTTTCACCTCTTGTTCCCCACCTGTCTTTACAGTTTTAACATAATCATAAATGAGCAATAGCAATACACCCTTTCTTATGGACACATCATATTCCAATTCAAAATGTTCTGCTACAATTTCCAAGTCTTCCCTATTTAACTCTGCCAACCTCTCTTGCCATCCCTCTCCTCCAAGGAGTTCTAGTACGTTAACAACCATGATTACTTATTCAAACAAAATACTAAATTTGCACAAAACAACACCGAGGAGGTGAAAATACACTGCCTGAAAAATTACCCCAAGAATTAACTTTGCACAAACACTGGTGAATACTCAGGAACGAAATATCCTGCCACGGTCGCCACTTGTGATGGCTGGCTTTGACCACCACACAAAACACTACACTTATCAAATAGTATTCACCACCATAACGTACTAAGTCCACTAAAGGTGGAATAGTATCCAAACATTAATACGAGTGCAAAGTCAACTCAAGGGGACAAAGAAAATACCACAAAAATCTCCTTAATTTTAATACATAATATTTAGACAGAAATAACACCTGAACCACAATAATACATTAATAAATGATACACACTCAATCTTAACTCCCTGTAAAAGAAAACAATTATACAATTACGGAAAGGTCAGCAACACATGCATACTAAATGGAGAGAGGGTCCAGAAAGGAGAAGGCCAACGAAAAGTGAGAACAACCTAACAAATACAAACTAAATATCCCTATCTAGTGGACGATGGCTGGTTTGATTGAAAGGCTTTCACAAGCTCCAGTAATGACGTCAGCTGACAAGTCGTGATCGCGATACTTAAATAGGCATAAATATTATTACCTTGGGACAGAGAGGTCCCCTTGGCTTTTACTGAACCAAGGGCAGTAACAAAATGTTAAGATGAACTGGATCCTTGCTGCAGAGAATGGATATCCAAAAAGCTAAATAGCTTCACACTGTAGCTCTGCAATGGCGAGGAGTAAATATAATCCAGTAGCAAAAGTCGTGCCCTTCAATGTTGGAGGCTCAGAAACACACTAAGGAACCATCCTCAAAAAAAGCCCCTCCAAAACTCCGTTCACGCAGGAGCGCAGCCACGTAACCAACACCACTTGAAAATATAAAACAGTCGTTAGTCCATTATAACCACTAACATAACCACCAGTGCAAAGACAAACAATAATTCTACAGTATATTCAACCTTATACATCTATAAAAACTTAAATAATTTAGAAATATTAAAGCAATAATGTTACAATATATATATATACATATATAAATATATATATATATAAATATATATATATATATATAAATATATATATATATATATATATATATATATATATATATATATATATATATAAATATATATATATATATATATATATATATATATATATATATATATATATATATATATATATATATGTTTGTATATAATTTTCATTGACACCACTAAGGCAATCGCCGTTATTGAATATTGTATTTAGAGAGAAGCTGTCCCAAAAGCTTATATATATATATATATATATATATATATATATATATATATATATATATATATATTTATATATATATATATATATATATATGTGTGTGTATATATATATATGTATGTGTATATGTATATAGATAAACAGATAAATACGTAAATAAATGAAACCTGACCTAATCGATGAATGGTGAAAGCAAATATTCACTCAACCATATATATATATATATATATATATATATATATATATATATATATGTATATATATATATATATATATATATATATATATATATATATATATATATATATATATATGTGTGTGTGTGTGTGTGTGTATATATATATATGTGTGTGTGATTATATATATGTATGTATGTATACTTTGACTTGTTGATTCACTCATTAGATAGATAACAGATTTATATTTCCGGCATTACATCAAGTTAGCTTGACCAGTTATTTATACTGGGAGGTAGAGTAAGTTAAATGAATCTTCTATCACATTTGAAAAACAGTCTAGATTGACTTATGTTATTGTCACTTTAGCTGATTTCTATGTCCCGTTAAATCTGTTTGACCCTTGAGAATAATATGTCTTTCATAAGGCTGCATTTCAATTTGAAACTTTTTTTTCTTCTATGAATTGATATTATAATTCCTCCTGTTTATCTTATAAGAGTGTTTGCCATATAATTGAGTTACATAATATTTTGATCTTTATTAAAAAGTTAGCTGGAATTTGTGCTCTAAAACATAGTTGAATTTCATTCAATTTTCGAGAAACAAAGATTTCCTTTTAAGGTTTGAAGTAATTTAGATATGAATAAAAGATATGTTTTCATCGGGAAGTTTAAAAGATTTAATATGTTTCTTTAGGAAATAAGAAAAAGAATCCACCCTTGCCAGTTTACTTTTCAAAAGAAAGCTACTGTTCTGTTAGCTCAAAATCATATCTTTATTTTATCTATACATCTAAATTTCTCATAATATGGACGGATGTCTTACGTTCATTTACCGCCCAAAAATTAGCAAGAAAAGCAGATATATCTTTTTGGATTGACAGGCACATAAAAAACCGTTAACGAAAAAACTAAATTTAGTTAGGAGGTTCCTTCCAAATTTTTTTTATTCCCAATCATAATGAACTATATTAGGGATTAGTATTGCGATTTTTGCTGACTAAAATGAAACGGGCAATATTTTTTGATAATACTTATTACTTGTATATCATGTTTATTAGGGAACACATTATCCTTCATTAGGAAACAGGTTATATATATAT
>NC_090736.1:16741897-16749397 GCF_036898095.1 Palaemon carinicauda | reverse complement strand
GCTCCACTAGCAGTGATTAGTTAATTATATCCCTATTCCACAGTGAAAACAATATTTACACAGGCCTAAGTTTATCATGAATAACTAACATCAATTAGTGAGATACATGGGCCTGCTTTTTTGAGCACAGTAACTCCATCCTGGGTTTGATACCAGAGATGGCAACTCGGAGATCATCCTCCACCCTGAGTCTTGATCGGTATTTGTTTTTTATATAAGTCAGTGCCGAAAAAGTCTTTTCACATAAATAGGTTGATCCAAAAGGAAGTAATACATCCATTGCTGCCATGGATAATCGTGGATATTCCCTTGCAATTGAAATCCAGAACTCATCCAGTGTGGTTGAGCCAAACGATGCCTGTAAAGTCCGATCACTGGAGAGCTCCAGCAGCTCATCCTCCAAGTCGGATGATAAGTGATCCCCTGTAGCAGTGAATGGTTGCCGTATCCAGTCATATTGTTGTGGGGTTGTCTCTTTTGGGAAGTATTTCTTGAAGTGGTCCACAAGACCTTGTAGGTGAGTCGTGATCATTACCTTCACGTTATCGACGCTTAATTCATTCTCAGCCATAAATTCTTCCACCTCAGGAAACATTTCAACACTGCCCCCATCAACTCGCACAGCCCATCATTCCAGCTTCCTTGTAAATGCATCAATTTTGTCAGAAAGAATCAAGATGTTCGTGTTTGGGCCTTGTAGTGATAAATTCAGCAGATTAAGTCTTTCGAATATACAAGACAAATATGCTAGACTTGCTAACCAGTCAGGGTCAGTCAGATAGTCAGCAAGTTGGGACTCAGGTTTGATCAGGAACAGGCGCACATCATCTCGTAGTTCGTACAAGCGGCTGAGAACTTTGCCTCGGGACAGCCACCTGACTTCTGTGTGGAACAACAGTGCTTCGTGCTCCGAGCCCATCTCATTGCAGAGTGTGGAGAACAGCCTGGCATTTATGGGATGTGTTTTGATGTAATTTACTCTTTTAATCGCAGTTTGAAGAACACTGCTTAACTCTGGATTGAGTGCTTTGCTAGCAAGAGCTTCCCTGTGAATAATACAATGTGTAAAATTTATGTGAGGTGCCACTTGTAAAACTTTTGCTTTAAGTCCTTTCCTCTTACCCAACATTGCCCCAGCACCGTCTGTGCACACACCAACACACTGGTCCCAAGACAAGCCCTCCTTTTGTATTTTGGTGTCTAGCTTTGTGAAAATGTCACTACCTGTACAGGTCCCCTCTAGTACAGTGCAAAAAAGCATGTCTTCTTGAAGTTTTCCACCAAAACTGTATCTAATGAATGCAAGTAATTGTGCAGAATTTGATATGTCTGTCGACTCATCTAGCTGCAAAGCATACTTCTTTCCCTTAACCCTCTCAATCAGCTGACACTTAATGTCATTTGAAATGTCATTAATTCGTCGAGTAATGGTGTCGTTAGACAGCGGGACTGTTTCCAGCTCACGGGCCATCTTATTACCATGCATAATCCGACTCATAGTCACTGCACCAGGTTTCATGAGGGTTTCCCCAATGGTATGTGGCTGCTTGGACTGTGCAATTAGGTATGCTACCTCAAATGATGCCATCTGAGCTTTGGCAGAGGTGGTGGTTTTCTGAGCTAGCACTTGTTTTTGACCCTGCAATTCTCCCTCCTTTCGACGGAAAAATTCTATTGGTTTATCAGCATGAGAAGGATGCTTGCTTTGCAAATGCCTTTTCATTTTCACAGGCTTTAAGCTTTCATTTGCAAGTACTTCTGAGCACATAACACATTGGGGGTACTGCATCTTATCAATGGTAAAACTAGTGAATCCGAATTTTATAAATTCTGCTTGATATTTCCGAAGTTTGGGTTTGGATGATTGGTCATACTGGGAGGTCTTACCCTTACGTTTGTCTTGCCTTTTATCTATATTTGAAGTAGAACTGGTAGATGGTAGTTCGGAAGGAATCTCATCAGTTGTTTCTGAGACACTGTTGTCAGTATCTGATGTTCCTTCCTTGTTTGCAGTCCTACGAATTATCCATCGCTCCATGTTGCTTAATATGTATATAGCTTGCTATCAAAAATTGTCCCTAAACACACACGAGGCAGCTGTGACTGAGGAAAGACTCACCGTTGACTAACTCGACTCATGTGCCGTCTTGGACTGCTCATAGTAAATGCCATATTGATAATCAGATAGATAAAATATCAATTAATTGTTATTTAAATACCAGATAAATATGAAAGTATGTATACTGACATTTAGTTTTAAGCATCACGTAATCTGAGACCCTGAGTATCAAGCAAAAGTCAAAATTTTACTGTAAATTGGTGATGCATTGTTATTAAGTATCTGGCAACTGGTCACGCTCATTCACTGTGCGCCAACGGAGCTCAGGACTGGAAAACGGACAGGTACTGAACGTGTACGAGTGTAAATTGACAGTGAGATGGGGAGGTGACATCTCGGTTTTGTACGATGTTTCTAGGAAATGTAGGTAAAATATTGGAACTATTGCAAGTACATTGTATAATAAAATGTAATGCGTGGAAAAAAATTATGAATAATAGTTTAACACTATCAGTGGCTAGATATATAAATATATTATATTTATTGTTTTTTTTTTATTTGCTTATCAACTAATCAGTTACTGATTTCATCAGTTGATTTATTTATTCATTAACTAATCTATTTATCAATCAATCAGTTTATTTACTTATCCATTAATTTTTTACATTTTATATATTCATTTAATTACTTATTTTTTCATTAATTTTTGTTTGCATTTATCTATAAATGTGTTAATTCATTTATTTATCTATTTAACTATTCAGCTATTTACTTATTTTCCCATTTGTATATCTTAAATTTATTCGTTTATTATTTCATAATTACTATTGTATTTCTTTATATGTTTAGTTTGTTTTATTTAAATATTATGTATTCATTTACCCATACATGAAATTCCATCAGCTTTAATAATTTTGCTTCGTTTTTTATAGTTAACAGACTCGTTTGCTTAAAGGGGAAAAATAAAATGACAAAATATGAGTAAGTTACGGCAAAACTAGTATGCTATTAGCGAGGGAATATCCTACTCGTATGAGAATCACGCGGACTGACGGATATACACTCTTGCTCAGAACTGTCAAAAATAGCAAACAAAAAAAAGACGTTTATGTTTGATAAATCATACCTTCCAAAACTAATAATGCTAGCTTAAAATTAATGACACTACTGCATAGAAACTTAGTCCCAGCGCAGCAGTGGGGGAATCACTAGTGTGTAGTATTTAGTTTAGTTTTTGCAAAGGCCCATGGTGTTACTATTGTCCCACCCGGCTCTCTTTTCAGTGTTATTCTTAAAGATGCGTAACAATTCGTAACTAGTTACGGTAAATGACAAAATATAAGGTGTATATATATATATAAATATATATATATATATATATATATATATATATATATATATATATATATATATATATATATATATATATATATATATATATATATATATATATATATATATATATATATATATATATATATATATATATATATATATATATATATATATATATATATATTTGTTGTACTACAATATAAACATTTGGTTTATTATTGATTTGAAATATTTTAGCAGAATTATTATGATTTAGCCTTAAAACTAAAGTTGACCATAATACTATTTTTTGCTTACTTATATTTATATTTTCTTAACATCATCTCGCAACCCCCCCCCCAAAAGCATTTGGCGACCCCCAGGGGGGTTGCGACCCCCAGTTTGAGAACCACTGATCTAAGGCACCGGAGGAAGCAGCAGGGCCTACCGGAACTGCGTCACAATCGCTCGCCATTTATTCCTATTTCTAGCACGCTCTCTTGCCTCTCTCACATCTATCCTCCTATCACCCAGAGCTTTCTTCACACCATCCATCCACCCAAACCTTGGCCTTCCTCTTGTACTTCTCCCATCAACTCTTGCATTCATCACCTTCTTTATCAGACAGCCATTTTCCGTTCTCTCAACATGGCCAAACCACCTCAACACATTCATATCCACTCTAGCCGCTAACTCATTTCTTACACCTGTTCTCTCCCTCACCACTTCATTCCTAACCCTATCTACTCGAGATACACCAGCCATACTCCTCAGACACTTCATCTCAAACACATTCAATTTCTGTCTCTCCATCACTTTCATTCCCCACAACTCCGATCCATACATCAAAGTTGGTACAATCACTTTCTCATATAGAACTCTCTTTACATTCATGCCCAACCCTCTATTTTTTACTATTCCCTTAACTGCCCCCAACACTTTGCAACCTTCATTCACTCTTTGATGTACATCTGCTTCCACTACACCATTTGCTGCAACAACAGACCCCAAGTACTTAAACTGATCCACCTCCTCAAGTAACTCTCCATTCAACATGACATTCAACCTTGCACCACCTTCCCTTCTCGTACATCTCATAACCTTACTCTTACCCACATTAACTCTCAACTTCTTTCTCTTACACACCCTTCCAAATTCTGTCACTAGTCGGTCAAGCTTCTCTTCTGTGTCTGCTACCAGTACAGTATCATCCGCAAACAACAACTGATTTACCTCCCATTCATGATCATTCTCGTCTACCAGTTTTAATCCTCGTCCAAGCACTCGAGCATTCACCTCTCTCACCACTCCATCAACATACAAGTTAAACAACCACGGCGACATCACACATCCCTGTCTCAGCCCCACTCTCACCGGAAACCAATCGCTCACTTCATTTCCTATTCCAACACATGATTTACTACCTTTGTAGAAACTTTTCACTGCTTGCAACAACCTTCCACCAACTCCATATAACCTCATCACATTCCACATTGCTTCCCTATCAACTCTTTCATATGCTTTCTCCAGATCCATAAAAGCAACATACACATCCTTACCTTTTGCTAAATATTTCTCGCTTATCTGCCTAACTGTAAAAATCTGATTCATAAAACCCCTACCTCTTCTAAAACCACCCTGTACTTCCAAGATTGCATTCTCTGTTTTATCCTTAATGCTATTAATCAGTACTCTACCATACACTTTTCCAACTACACTCAACAAACTAATACCTCTTGAATTACAACACTCATGCACATCTCCCTTACCCTTATATAGTGGTACAATACATGCACAGACCCAATCTACTGGTACCATTGACAACACAAAACACACATTAAACAATCTCACCAACCATTCAAGTACAGTCACACCCCCTTCCTTCAACATCTCAGCTTTCACACCATCCATACCAGATGCTTTTCCTACTCTCGTTTCATCTAGTGCTCTCCTCACTTCCTCTATTGTAATCTCTCTCTCATTCTCATCTCCCATCACTGGCACCTCAACACCTGGAACAGCAATTATATCTGCCTCCCTATCATCCTCAACATTCAGCAAACTTTCAAAATATTCCGCCCACCTTTTCCTTGCCTCCTCTCCTTTAAACAACCTTCCATTTCCCTCTTTCACTGTCTCTTCAATTCTTGCGCCTGCCTTTCTTACTCTCTTCACTTCTTTCCAAAACTTCTTCTTATTCTCTTCATATGACTGACCCAGTCCCTGACCCCACCTCAGGTCAGCTGCCCTCTTTGCCTCACGTACCTTGCACTTTACTTCCACCTTTTTCTCTCTATATTTTTCATATTTCTCTATACTATTACTCTGCAACCATTCTTCAAAAGCCCTGTTTTTCTCTTCCACTTTTACCTTCACTCTTTCATTCCACCATTCACTGCCCTTCCTCATGCTGCCTCCAACAACCTTCTTGCCACATACATCACTTGCAATCCCAACAAAATTTTCTTTCGCTAACTTCCACTCCTCCTCTAAATTACCAGTTTCTCTTACTCTCACCTCGTCATATGCCATTTTCAACCTTTCCTGATATTTACTCTTTACCCCCGGTTTTATTAGCTCTTCAACCCTCACTAGCTCCCTTTTACATCCACCTACTCTATTCCCCCACTTTTTTGCTACAACTAATTTTCCTTCCACCAAAAAATGATCAGACATACCGTTAGCCATACCCCTAAACACGTGCACGTCTTTCAATCTTCCAAACATTATTTTAGTTATCAACACATAATCCATTAATGCCCTTTCTACTACTCTTCCATTTGCCACTCTTACCCATGTATACTTATTTTTATCTTTCTTTTTAAAAAAGCTAGCACTTATTACCATCTCTTGTTCAACACACATATCTACCAGTCTCTCACCACTCTCATTTTCACCTAGTACGCCATACTTCCCAATGACACCTTCTACCTCTCCAGCGCCCACTCTAGCATTTAAGTCACCCATAACAACTACATAATTCCTTCTACCCAGTCCTTCTACACACCTAGTTAATTCATTCCAGAACTCATTCCGCTCTTCTTCACTTTTCTCACTACCTGGCCCATACGCACTGACAAACGCCCAACATTCCCTACCCAACCTAACCCTTACCCAAATTAACCTAGATGATATCTCCTTCCATTCCACTACTTCACCTGTCATCCATTCACTCAGCAATAAAGCCACACCCTCTCTCGCTCTTCCCCTTTCAATCCCAGACACTCTACCAGACATTTCACCAAACATCACTTCACCCTTTCCTTTCATCTTTGTCTCACACAAGGCCAATACATCCATCCTTCTACTTCTAAACATACTTCCAATCTCACATCTTTTACTCTCTATCGTACTACATCCACGCACATTCAAACACCCCAAAACTAGAGTGCGGGGAGCAGTCACTCTCCCCCCAGCTCCATCTCTTTGTTGCTGTCTCATAGGATTTTTTTTACAGGAGAGGGGGTTCCCAGCCCACTCGTCCCGTCCCTTTTAGTCGCCTCTTACGACTCGCAGGGATAACGTTGGTGCTATTCTAATTGTTTTATGCCCCCGCGGCCACAGGGGGCAGAAAACTCAAACAGTGAATAATAATAAAAAGAAAAACACTTATCAATAACCGAGTAATATTATTTCTCCTGAAAAACAAAAAGATAAGCAATGATGTTAAATTTTCCACCCATGACTAGCAATTACCTGTAATAGCACTGAAAACCTCCACAGAGACAAATGAAATTTTTTAAGTACAGTACAACAAAAGGAAAAAACATACATAAAAACATTAGTAATAGCAAAATAAGTACCAACATAGGGTAACGAAATCTGAATCAATTCCAACACAAACATAAATGCAACAGAAACTTCTCAGTATGATGAATGATATACTCGTGATATGCTTAAAAAAAACAAAAAAACGGAAACAAAATCTAAAACATCTTTTCACAATACACTTGGAATGAACATACGTAAAAGAAACCTGATTTGTATGACCTCAATCACCTCGTGGTAGACATTATCTCAAGGCCCATGTCCTCTCGCACTCTCTCGTGCTCGAAGGATGGCACGGACACATGCTCGGGCCTCCTCCTCACTTTCCTCCCGCAGGTAGCCCGCGGTAAGGAGGTACC
>NC_090736.1:16694397-16729397 GCF_036898095.1 Palaemon carinicauda | reverse complement strand
ATATACCTGATATTATACAGATAAATTGCTTTGGAATAGTTTGTTAACATAACTCAAAATTTAATCAAGGGGTAATTCGGCCAATAACCCATTACACAATATCTTTTACTAATTGACGAAAGCATTTGCACACCTATTTTGCAGGGGAATCCTCCGCCACTGGGTTTGACCAGTTGTAGTCTAGTTATTATTATTATTAATATTAGTTGGAAAAGCAGGATGCTATACCACCAATGGCTTCAACAGGGAAAAATAGGTCCGTGAGGAAAGGATATAAAGAAATGAGTATACTTGGAGTGAAATAATGAACAATCAATTTAAAATGTTTTAAGAACAGTAACACAATTGAAATAAATCTTTCACATAATAAACTACAAAAAGAGACTTATGTCAGCCTCTTCAATATATATGAAAAATGTGGGAAAACGTAACTAGATATTTCCATTTTTCTCCGAAATGTTACTAGTTTGATTATAACACTGGATATACAAACGGATATACAATACTATATTTCTAAACTATTTCAGTTATCTTCTTTCATGTCCGAGCTGCCGCAAAACAAGATTTAATCTTAGGCTATTCTAGATGTTCCCAGAGGCATTCCAGGCGGGATGTTTAGGAAGGGATTAGATTATTGCCTTATCTCTTGATTATGTGTTCATAAAGAATCCGAGAGAGAGAGAGAGAGAGAGAGAGAGAGAGAGAGAGAGAGAGAGAGAGAGAGAGAGAGAGAGAGAGAGAGAGAGAAAGAGAGAGAGTACTGACAAATTATTATTTCTTCAATGTTTTTGTCAGTTATTATGCCAGTCAGGTTCTAATAATTCATTCAATAAGACTTGTTTCAAATAGACGAAAAGGGTATAAATTTCCTGCTAATATACAGAACAGTATCATTTTATATTTGCTGTTTAGCTGTGATTTACAAATATTTTTGTATAAATTTTACAAACTATTGTACATAGTGACTACTTTATTATCAGTCACATCCATTTTCATTGTACAGAGAAAAATATAATTAAATTCTATTAACAAGATGAAAACAATTGACTTATTGATATTTATATTCACCTATAAAATATAGAAATTCTGAAAATGCCACTCAAAATAAAAATAATAAGAGATAAATATATAAAAAATGAATAAATTTTTAGATAGGACGCTTTATTTGTTCATTAGTTTATATCAATGAATAATATAAATATATATATATATATATATATATATATATATATATATATATATATATATATATATATATATATATATATATATATATATACAGAAGCTCCTTCACTTACAAAGTTAATTGGTTCCAAGGAACTGTTTGTAAGTCAAATTGTTTGAAAGTTGAATTTTGTGAACTTTGTCCCAGGAAAGGCCTAACCTGAATCCCAAGCCTGTGATTTCCAGCTACAAAAGTCAACAAATTGTTGGGTTTCATTTAAAATTGATATCAGGTTATTACAAATGTTGTTTAGTTTTCTGTAATGAATGATATAATATTGTTTTATTAAAGTATTTCTTTATCTTATTTTCGTTACTTTCAGTTGGATTTTCGTTTGTATCTATGAATGTTTGTAAGTTGAGGTCTCTCTGTATAGAAAGAATTCGATATGGTATATAGAAAAATAACTGAACAAATTTCCGATAAATCATTTGATCTAAGTCATTTACTTTTTAATTTTCCTTTTACTATAATCAATTTACTTCTTAAAACCATAATCCATGAAGCCGATTCGAGATATCAGAGAGTCCCGTAAACTAAATCCCTTTTCCATTATAAAAGAACACCATCATCGAAATTGGTTTCATCTCAGGCTATACCAGTCACAATCTGGGGATTATATCGTTTCCCGAACCATCTTCCACGGAAAACAGATTTTACTTTATTATCGTTAATGGTTGCTTAGAAGATAAAAATATAAAATGCATAGTGTACGTAAGTTCTATTTACCTACACTGAAAATATTCACAATAAAATATACTTTTCTTATCCTCATTTCATTAATTTTACCATACTTTGTTATTATATTTTACGATTTGGTGACCATACTATCAATCCTTTATCTCAATATATCTGTTTTTTAAACGATAAATGCCTAGCAACCTCTATTCTAGGATTTTTACCGTTTTATTACGGAATATTTTTAACAGTGTAAACTACCATTCTAATAACATAGATATAATCTATTGTGACTAGTAAATCTAAATCAGAAACAAAATGGAAGGCATCAATTTGATAGTATGAACGGATGGGATAATAATCTCATCAATTTCGTAATCTTC
Organism: Palaemon carinicauda; assembly: GCF_036898095.1. NCBI lineage: Eukaryota > Metazoa > Arthropoda > Malacostraca > Decapoda > Palaemonidae > Palaemon > Palaemon carinicauda. Next base: position 16,727,111 of record NC_090736.1, on the reverse strand, counting down.
TGCATAAGGATTTCTTATTATGACATCTACTGGCCTCAATACAGGATAGAATAAGAAGAGTTGAATTTATATTAAACTTTTTGTCTTTTAAAGAGCTAATAGGTACTGAACTTTGTGGCGTAGGTTGATGCAAGAGGCACTGGGTTGCAGTGGTGTTTGGAATCAACCATTAATTAGAGAGTAGTAGTAGGTTGGCCAAGGCACCAGCCGCCCGTTGAAATACTACCGCCAGAGAGTTATGGGGTCCTTTGACTGGCCAGACAGTACTACGTTGGATCCTTCTCTTTGGTTACGGTTCTTTCTCTTTGCCTACACATACGCCGAATAGTCTGGCCTATTCTTAACAGATTCTCCTCTGTCCTCACACACCTGACAACACTGAGGATACTAAACAATTCTTCTTCGCTCAAGGGGTTAACTACTGCACTGTATTTGTTCTGTGGCTACTTTCCTCTTAGTAAGGGTAGAAGAGACTCTTTAGCTATGGTAAGCAGCTCTTCTAGGAGAAGGACACTCCAAAATCAAACCATTGTTCTCTAGTCTTGGGTAGTGCCATAGCCTCTGTACCATGGTCTTCCACTGTCTTGGGTTAGAGTTCTCTTGCTTGAGGGTACAATCAGGCACACTATTCTATTTAATTTCTCTTCCTCTTGTTTTGTTAAAGTTTTCATAGTTTATATAGGAAATATTCATTTTAATGTTACTCTTCTTAAAATATTTTATTTTTCCTTCTTTCCTTTCCTTACTGGGCTATTTTCCCTGTTGGGGCCCCTGGGCTTATAGCATTTTGCTTTTCCAGCTAGGGTTATAGCTTAGCAAATAATAATAATAATAATAATAATAAAAGATATTCTTTTATATGGTTTTGAACAATAATTTCTAGAATATGACCTCAAACGGAACACCTCAAATGAGGGGTGACAGTTTCCATAACTTCATTTCTTATCAAGTAGAAATAGAAACTAAAGAACGAAAGTAAAATAGCACTCTAATAAAGACCAGTTCTTAAAACAAACAGAAAATAGTTCTGTAGTTTGGTTATTGGAAAGCCATTCTAGTTAGGAAGTTAGATTAGGAAGGTCTCTCCTTAATGGTTTTATTCTTGTCGCTCCACTTCAGCAGGGAAATTCTATATCCAGAGGAGAGGTTTGCCAGAGGTAATTTCCCGGAATCTAATTTCGTGATAAGGACTGAGCCTATGTACATTTGCTATTATAAGGTGTAAGTGGAGAGACTTGAAGGTAGAGTGGTCTTCTGGAAAATTCCCTGGCTGGCATTCTGCTAGACTGGGGTTCGAGAACCGTTCAAGCTCGATAGTTTCTTGTAGTGTTTGCAACCTCGCCATCCATGTGAGTTAACGATGTGGGCTTTGGTTGAATTGAATTGAATATGGGATTTAGGCATTAAGCCAAGCGCTGGGGCATCAAAGGCCATTCAGCTCTATATAACGAAAATCATTCAATCATATCTGTACACTCACACCATTTAGTATCATTTTAACCTTTAATACAAATCGTAACACTTTCATACAATAAAATCTAGATGTGAAATAAATAGGGATTAAAAGGGTAAAATAAATAAATAAATTAATAAAATCAATTATAGCTCGTAATATAACCCAATACTTTGTATAAATTTTCTCAAGTTCAGGGTATTACAGTTTTCCCCCAGTATATCTCTTAACGGTTTGTCCTGAAGTAAATGTGTCCTCCTCTGGAGATTAAAAACAGGACAATCGACTAAAATATGTTTAACATCCATTGTCACTTGACAGGTATTACAAAGAGGGGCCTGTCTCCCTTCCCCACTCTTCATTAAATAATTGTGCGTTGCATGTGTATGGCCCATACGCAGCCTAGTTAAAATAATGGTATCCCATCTACTTGTAGAATTACAAGATGACCATTTATCCACCAATGGGTGGATTTGTTTCAATTTTGTATTGGTGGTCAGTTCAGACCATCGAGCTTGCCACTTATTTTTACAGTAAAGATGAATCTCACTTTTAAGATCTTTGTAAGGAATACTCAAGGGGGATGGATTACTTAGCCCTGAAGCTTCCTTTGCTGCCTTATCTACTTGTTCATTCCCATCAACCCCAACATGGGCAGGGACCCAACAGAAGTGAACACTGATACTCTTCCTAGATTACAGAAGTACTAACCAGTCCTGCACCTCTTGTACTAGATGATGGCCTGGCATAATTTGTTTTAATGAGAGTAAAACACTATTGGAATCCGTAAAAATTGTATAAAAACTATTTTGGTTGCCATTTTTAAAAATATGTTGGACTGCGAGAATTATTGCGTACAGCTCAGCAGTAAAAATTGAACAAGAGTATGGGAGTTTCCTTCTAATAACAATATCCTCCACCACAGCTGCACTTCCAACTCCTGCAGCCGATTTGGAGCCATCTGTAAAAACATGTTTCCCATGATGTTGAGCAGCATGATTTAAAAACTCACTTTTCATAACCCTACTAGGTAAGGTATTTTTCCTTCCTGCCGTAAAACATACTTTAACAGGTGGATTACACCAAGGAGGAGACTTGGGATATCCTATCTCTGCTATCTGTGCTGTTAACAAGCCTACTTCTCTTGCATCATTTTTTCAGCTGTACTTCCATAGGCTTAGGCACTCTAGATCTGTTAGGAGCCCGATCTAAAGGCGCCCTAACATATTTACAGTTAGGATTGTTTCTCACAGTAAGGGACCTAGCTAAAAACCTCAAACTCAACTCCTCTCTGCGAATGGAAAGGGGAGGTATGCCAGAATCAACATAGAGACTGTCAATGGGAGATGTTCTGTAAGCACCTGTGCAGATGCGAAGCCCAGCATTGTGAACAATATCAAGTTTTCCAAGTAAAGTCTTTGCAGCTGACCCATATATATGGCATGCATAGTCTAACTTGCTCAGACACAAAGATGTATAAATTCTAAGCAAAGTTGTTCTATCAGCCCCCCAATCAAAATGCAATATCACTTTCAGAATGTTCAGTGACTTCTTAACCCTGATAGATAGGTCATTTATATGGGGACCAAATGTCATTTTCTTGTCGAAAATTACTCCAAGAAACTTGACACTATCCTCATATGGCAAAATACAATCATTTAAGAAAAGGGTGGGGATCTCTTCCCTTTTACGAGTACGAGTAAAGCGAATGGGTTTGGTCTTCTGAGGAAAAAACATGAATCCGCGAGAATTTGCCCATGCAGAAGCAGCATTTATTGCAATTTGAAGATTTTGGCATGCTTGTAGTGCAGATGATCCACTACAATAAATTGCAAAGTCATCAACAAATAGTGATCCTTGTATGCCAGGAGGTATGTGACTAATGAGACTATTAATTGCAACAGCAAACAAGGTCACACTCAATACGCTGCCTTGGGGGACACCTACTTCTTGCATGTAGGATGAAGATAGTTCTGACCCTACTCTCACTTTAATGGAGCGGTTTGATAAAAATTCTTCAATAAAAGAGAACATATGTCCTCCTATACCCCTAGAGGCCAATTGCTTTAAAATACCACCCCTCCATGTGGTGTCATATGCCTTTTCGAGGTCAAAAAAGACACCCACCACCTGGTTTTGGTTAGAAAAAGCATTTGAAATTTCCCTTGATAACATCAGCAAAGGGTCTAGAGTACTTCGGTTCTTCCTAAAACCAAACTGTCTGTTAGATAAAAGATTTTTTGATTCTAGATACCACACAAGTCTGTTGTTGATCATTCTCTCAAATAGTTTGCATATGCAACTGGTCAAGGATATGGGCCTATAACTAGATGGCAGTTCTGGGTCTTTACCAGACTTGTGGCCTGGAATTACAATTGAAGTATGCCAGGAATCAGGAGATGTATGGGAAGCCCATAGACCATTAAAGGTTTCTAATAAAAATTCCTTGGTATCCACTGGAAGATGTGATATCATTTCATACCGGATGCCATCCTCACCTGGGGCAGTTAAAGGAGAGCTGGAGATAGCATTTTGCATCTCCTCCATACTAAAAGGCAGGTTAAAAGCTTCAGTATTTGAAGAAGCAGGAAGAACAACAGATGTTGATGCTCTAATTTATTGAAATGCTGGGGAATAGTTGTCAGCACTTGATACATGAGCAAAGTGCTTAGCAAGAACCTCTGCTACATCTTTGGGGTCAGATATATATCTATTATTTTTCCTTAATATTGGTAGAGGCTTAGGGACGAATTTACCTTGAAGTTTTCTAATCTTGTCCCATATTTCCTTTGAAGGAGTTTTGGTATTAATATTAGATATATATTTCTTCCAAGATGCTCTCTTTGCTTTTTTAAAAATTCTTTTTTGTTTGGCACAGGCTCTGAGATATGCTATTCTATCTGAAGCAAGTTTGGGTCACTTTTCTTGCGTTGGCACATTCTTTACTCCACCAAGGAACTACAGAGCGATGAGGTAAACCGCATGTTTTAGGTATAAACTTGCTAGCATTATCATCAATAATATTTTCAAGATGTTGATAGGCATGCACTGGAGATGTAAATTCATCATATTCTTTATCAGTGTGTGAACAGTTTTCATAAGCTGCCCAGTCTGCCTCATCTATCTTCAATTTAGGTGGACACTGAGAAGGAAGATTATGGACATAATTTAACATTATTGGCCAATGGTCACTGCCATGTAGGTGTTCATTTACTGACCAAAGGTAGTCCAATCGATTGGATGAGGAACAGATTGACAAATCAATGGCTGATGTAGAGTTGTGGAATACATCATACCTAGTTGGAGAACCATCATTCATTAGTATTACATCATTGTTGTCGATTAATTCTTCAACAAGATTACCCCATCTATCGCACACATTTCCACCCCATAAAGTATGCTTTGCATTAAAATCACCCATTAAAATAAAAGGGGCAGGAAGCTGATTGATCAAGTCTTGGAGGTCAGAAAGTCTAAGCCTTCTTGGATTACCAGCATGATCTAAGATGAAAAGTTCTAAGGATGGTTCAATATATAGCGAGCATAAAGTAATTTTTTCCCGCTATGAGTTCTAACTGCACATGCCTGTAGTGGTGTATTGAGTGGGATTGTTTCAAATTTTACAGATTTGTGAACAATAAAACCTGTACCACCTTGAGCTCTTGCAGCTTGCAAAGGAGAGGATCTAAAAAAATGATAATTGAGTCCAGGATTAAATGGTTTGTCACTGATCTTGGTTTCCTGTAGGCAAATTACCTTCGTGTCTGAGTCCTTGGTTAAAGTTTTTATTTGCTCAATGCTAGTACTTAGACCTCTGCAATTCCACTGGATGATAGACATTATCTTTTGTTATTATTTTTCTTTGTCTCATTTGTCTTTTGGGATTTTTCAGATGAAGCCATGTAAGGCCTGGAGATGGAAGGCTTTACTAGGCCACCACTCTTCTTTTCTTTCTTTCTAGGATCTTTATAAGAGTCAACCTTAGTATCATGAGCAGTAGGGCACTTACCTGACTTAGATGAAGGTGAGGATGATGGGGACCTTTTCCTCTTTGGAAGATCTTGTTTTCCAATCTCCATCAAATCAGGTAGAGATTCTGCCTGAGACAATACATTTAAGGTGGTGGAAGCCACATTGGCTTCCTTGGAGGATTGTGCTAGAACTTCAACAGTTCGAGCACTTAACCCAGAAGGCTGGGCTACTACCTCTAGGGGAGATGCTCCTATCGGTGACAATACTTTTGGTGTGTTGGACACCATATTGATCTCTTTGGAGGTTTGTGCTCTGGCTTTTATAGCCTGAGCACTTGACCCAGATGGCTGGGCTACTACCACTAAGGGAGATGCACCTGACGGGCCAGGTGCTGCCACTGGTCCCCCTGTGGTAGTAAGGGGTAGTGGATTATAATCTTTTGTTGGCATCTTAACCGCGCGAGCAAAATTAAGTTGCCGATTGAGTAAATGCTTTGCATAACCTACACTTATATGTTCAGCATTTGCTTTCAAGATTGCAGCTTCTTCATTCTTGTATTCTTTACATCTTTTATCATTTGGTTTATGATTATCTTTACAGTTTGCACAGGTTGTATCTCTGTTGCATTAGCCATGTTCTAACAAAGAACAGTTAATACAGATCTTCGTATTATTGCAGTACCGGGAAGGGTGACCGTACTTGAAACAATTAAAGCATTGTAAAGGCCTAGGTTTATATTCTCGAACACGTACTCTTTCATTCTCAATAATTATATGATCTGGTATAACAGGGGTTTCAAATGTTAAAACTACCATGCTTGTTTGAGGGATCTTACTTACTTTCCAAACATTAGCAGGGCACATGTCCAGAATTTCTGGTTCTGAGAATTCATATAGATCTTTATCAAAAACTACTCCTTTACCATAGCTGAAGCTCATATGTGGTTTAATATCTTTAATAGGATCATTTTCTTCAATCTTCATGCCACAAAGCATGTGAGCTTGAGTATCTGATTTTGCATTAATCAAAACAGATTGTTTACCGTATCTACTAATATCCTTACTTTTAATTAAACCAACTTTTTTTTGTATAAATTTACTAATCTTATAATAGTTATAATTATCTATCTTTCCAGATGCAATTATCCATGTTGGGGGCTTGGGGGTTCTTACTTCTGGAAGGGTATGCTCTATTTCTTTTTCCATCCATTCTTCTGGTTTATATACCTCTAGGTGTCTTGGTGCTTTATCACATAAAGCCCCAGAAATCAAACAATTGTCAATTTTTATACTCTCTAAATTTTCATTTGCTTCTAAAGCATTCTCAAAACTTGAAAATGATACCCAAGCTTCCCAAAAGCCTTTACTACCATTAAGCTCCATTAAAATTTCTTTGATTGCTCCAAATCTACAGAAGGCTTCATGAATTATGTCATAGCTACAACCAATTGGTATGTTTTTTAAGTGGAGAATTTTCAGATTTTTTGTTGGATCTGGTAATGAGCCAGAACCAGAGAGTAAAGTATTACGGTTATTATAAGCATAATTTTCCACCAGTGCCGATAAATTGTCTTTAACAACACTGGTCAAAGAAGAATTGTTGGAGTAATCGTTTTTATTGCCGAGGTTGTCAACAGAGCTTTCCCTATTTAAACAAGCAGAAGTCGTCGATGGTGTCTGGGGTTCGCCATTTGATCCAGGGGTACGGGGAATATTAAGTTTACTCATTAATTATTTTTTCAGGGGGAGGGAAGGGGTCATAATAACAATGAAAAGAAAAAAACAATGGAAAAAATATAGTTTAAGGGAGAGAAAAGATTAAGACTGTCTGAAATTCCAAAGAAGACACCGTTAGCCTTTCCTGGAATTAATTTCTCCACCAATGACACCTGTGAAAGCTGCTTACCAAATGTCCACTCCCTACCCTACCACAAAGGGATGGTACCACTATGATTAGAGTGGCTCAAGTGTATGCCAAACCCACTTGATGGGACTGAGAGCATTTCAAGAATACAATCATCCCCACTCTAATCATAGTGGCAGGCAAACCGGACAGAATGCCGAGAGTCCTATCTCTATAAAATCGCCAACCCCTGGAATCCGAAGGCCAAATTTCCTAAGAGATAGTTCCGCGTGCCACTATGGGAATACTGACACTCCTAGGTGTCCAAACATTTTCGGGCAGTTGGCAAGACCACCACAACTCCCACAATTGATTTTGAAATAAAAACCGATCATGGATACAATGTCCCCTCTAAAAAACCTGGACAGTGAAATGGGTAAAAGAGTTTTGACAGCAAGGTTGGAGACAGCTGATAATTATGAAGGAGGAATAAGCAATAAGAGGTAATGGAAAAAGAATGAGAGAAATTTAGAGTCAAACTGAGGAAAAGAAATTCCCCAGTTCGAGAGCCCTCTTGCCCGTCACAAGCCTTCAGCACGGGAATGATATGCCGTGCTGAAGCCCAATGACTTCATCAAGGCATTCTCTCCTTAAGAGGGATGTGGGCTTTGGGGAGGATATAGTTCTATCTGCTGGGTCATCTGCAGCAATTTTCTGGGTGGAAAGGGGAGCTTGGGCGCTGATGATATGTATATATGGTCAGTCTCCAGGTCATTGTCCTGCAAGCTAGGGCATTGTCACCATCCCTTGCCTCTGCTATTTAAACACATACACATACACACATGAGCGCAATTGTTATTCGAACTTGTAACAGTCCCTAGTTGTTCTTGGATAAGGTAGCTTTTATTAAAATGGTTTTCTAGCCGTTGAAGCAATCTTAGTCCTTGTAACCTACCATATTTCACCCATTTTCTTGAGATAAACAAGACAAAAAATGAAAATGCTTATGAAAAGTTTATTGGCCAGTACACGCAAATTCCTCATCCATTGTGAGTTGACTTGCCTGTGTTAGAGTGAAATGCAATTATCTGAATCAGTCTTCATACCATTTGTTGATAGATTTGACGCTAGGTAACCTGCAATCAATATATCGTTCTTGTTCCCCAGTATATTACTGTTTCTAAATCTTTTTCATGCATATCTCAATAATGTTATTTTACCTACTTAATCAAAAATTTTGTTTTAATTATAAACTAAACGCAATTATCATTATTTTATTAATTAACTTTATACACACACACACACACACACACACACACATATATATATATATATATATATATATATATATATATATATATATATATATATATATATATATATATATATATATATATATACACACACACACACACACACACATATATATATATATATATATATATATATATATATATATATATATATATATATATATATATATAGATATATATATATATATATATATATATATATATATATATATATATATATATATATATATATATATATATATATATATATATATATATATATATATATATATATATATGATAAGTTTTGCATATTTACACGTGTTTTTCATAATCAAATAAGCCATATATCTTTTATACATTAAAGTCTGGATTCTCTTAACGACCTCAGGATCAGAGCCCCAGGCGAAATCACACAATGACAAGAGCTTGTGACACGCCGGGAGTCGAACCCTGGTCCGGCAAGCTTGTTTAGACAGTGACTTACTACTTGGCCACGAAGAAAGATAAAAGTCAATGACAATTCTTCTGTACTTATACCAGTCGAATTTAGGTTTTAGGTACTTAGAATTGAAATCAACCCATCTTCACCATCGTAGCTAATTAGTAATTTGTTACTTGGCATTCGATTAATAATAAATTTTGCACATTTAGACATTTTTATACACAACTTTAAATAGGAGTAATAATAATGTATTGCAACAATGACCTTTCGATTTATAATGAACTGCTGCTATACAGACATAACCGAATCAGCACTGCTCCGATGCAATTACTTCCGCCTGTCTAGCTTTCACCCTGTCACTACTAATCACGTGTGAGTGATGCAGAAAATTGCTGTCAATAATGAATTTAAAAGACAATTCGTTTCCCCGAGTGCAGCATTATGTATCTTTTTTATTAATTTTCCATCGCTTTTTTTCGGTATTTCCTTTTCTCAATTTTGTAGCGACTATTCTATCGTAGTCGAATCTATCGCCATAGCCATTCCAGTTATTTGTATCTATATATTGTTGATAATTTCTTTTAAATGTTTAAAGGCCATTCACGAATGACAGAGGCAATGGACAGTGACATTTCCCTATCAAGCAGTACAATGCCATAGAGGCTGACCTTATTGCACATGATCAGCGCCCAACCCCCCTCTCCACCCAAGCTAGGACCAAGGAGGGCCAGACAATGGTTCTTGATGACTCAGCAGCTAAACCTATAGGCTCCCCCAAACACCCAATACTTAGCTTGCATGGATGGTGAGGTTGCAGCGACCATAGTAACTAACGAGTTTAAGCGGGACTTGATCCCAGTCTGGCAATCACCCTTAATTCATATCAAATGGCCTTACCATATATTTACTAAATAATTCTTTATATTCTAATTATTGGTCATTTATTCTCTTCAAATAATAACAAAAAATAAAAAAAAAAGGAAATTTTATGTTTCTATCATGACAAAAAAAAATATTGTCTAACTACTAACAAATCTTTGCATATGTCCACAGCCCTTATTTCAGTGTCTCTGTATTGTTCCAATTCCAATATGTTCTTTCTCTGGTCACCACAACAATATTTTTCTACCAAAATTGTTGTTGAATTTTTCCACTTACTCCCAAAAGAAAACTTATCCTCCCCGGATATTATACTGGCATTTCAACAAAGGAAATTCTCGCATAGGTGTAAGTGTATGCGAATCATACATTCCTAGCACTGTGATGCAATTCGCGAATCTTGCAAATCTTCTGGAAAATAACCGTGTTGAAACTCACAAATATTGCAAATCTTCTAGAAAATAAGTGAACTATTTGCTATTCGCTAAAATGGAGATGTGATATTCAAATACTTCTCTTTCCCCTTGATGTCTGAGTTTCGCCAATATATGTAAACCTAATTTTCATTTCCTCTTCTCTAATGGTGGACCCACGACTTGTCGATTACCTTGAAGAACCCTTGTTTTTTTTTTTTTTTATCTCTCCTATCTTTCTAAAATGTTCTGTTCTTCCTTCTATTCTGTCCACGGAAAACCTTTCCACGCATACTCCAATAAAATATGGCTCTTTTGCATAAGTTTCATATTGGTTGCTTGATTATTAATCCTTAGCAACATCTCTGGCGTAAACATTAGTTATCATATCAAGTGGGAAACATTAATTTAATCCAGAAAATCAATTGAATATCATAAATAGTCCACTCTATGGGGTTGTGGTAACCAATGCGCTAACGCCCCTGACTTGTGAACGCCAGACTGGGGTTCGAGTCGCTCAAACTCGAAGGTTCATTCTGTCGCTGCAACCTCACCATCCTTGTGAGCTAAGGATGGGAGGTTTAGGGGAGCTCATAGGTCTATCTGCTGAGTCATCAGCAGCCATTTGCTGGCCCTCCTTGGTCCTAGCTTGGGTGGAGAGGGGGCTTTGGCGCTGATCATATGTTTATAGGGTCAATCTCTAGGGCATTGTCCTGCTTGATAGGGCAATGTCACTGTCCCTTGCCTCTGCCATTGACAAGCGGCTTTTAAACCTTTAAACTATAAGGTGTGTGTCTGTTTTCGATAAAAAGTCCTCTTCTCCCTTGCTACAACAATCTGGGTGTTCAGATTATTCCAAAATCAAATGAGGTAAGAATATATGTCCTATTTCTACACTAATCTGACCATACCGAGAGGATCGACAAGTCACTGTCCCATCGAAGTTAGTTACAGTCCCGAAGCTCAGTTCAAGGCGTATAAGAGTTATGGGGTAACTTTATAGCAATTCTGAACGAGGAACGCATTACTGTAGAGGCGTAAACATTGGTGTACGCTCACAAATAAATGCATGAGTAGCCTGTATCTCGTAATTTATTTCCCATGTAGTTATTTCACTTATGGACCATTCAGAGAGAAGAAAACTAGGAAACAGAATAGCAAAATGAGATGAGAAAGCAGAAAAAAAGTAACATTCATGATCGCTTTTAAATAGATGAAAATAAAACTAAGTGGAGGCAATGAAGATTTCTGGATTTATTCGATAATGATTTCAGGAAATTTGGAAGGTGATTATCTTAAATTGCTCTAAAAAGATAAATGGATAAATAGACAAAATAAAAAAAAATGAAAAAGTTAAATTACTCTCAAGATTTGACATAAAAACCCCACATAAATGATAATGCAAAACAACCTGCAGGCGACGGAAAGAGCATCATCCCATTTTACGGAACTTATAACACTCCACAATAAAGTAAAGAGTGTGAGGTCCATATGCAAATTCAGCAGGATGCATAAACACCGCCTTGAAATGGAATATCTCTGGTAGAAAATGTAACAATGTCACGACGAATAAATTCCGCGCAGGAGAACGTAAAGAAAGGACACACGTGACGTTTGTTTTATGCAGACATCTCACGGGGGTGAGGGGGGGGGGGGGGGGGGGGGGTGAGGGGGGGGGGGGTTAACTTCCCTCAGAGCCACAATGGACTATCAAATAGGCTTAAACAGCATATGAGGGAGCAGGGAGTCTGTCCAACAGGAGACACTCGACGTCTCTTGGTGGAAGTGTGATGTTTACGTTTGGGTTAACATCAAGCATCGAGTTGCCTTGAAAGGTAACGTGGTCATCTTGCTTGAAGCTTCACTCAGGCACACTATTCTTTCTTATTTCTCTTCCTCTTGTTTTGTTAAAGTTTTATAGCTTATATAGGAGATAATTGTTTGGATGTTCGTGTTCTTGGAATATTCTATTTTTCCTTGTTTCATATCCTCGTTAGCAATTGATAATAATAATAATAATCATAATAATAATAATAATAATAATAATAATAATAATAATAATAATAATAATAATAATAATAATAAATTCCATTTTGCCTTTGTCAAAATCAATATGCATTCAGCCCTGTCGTCGTTTATTTATTTGTTTGTGACCAACTTTACGCGAAAAAAACTATTTTAACGATTTTAATTAAAATTGGCGGTCATGGTGTGTATGATCCAAGGATGAATCTGTAACATTTTGGATACAGTGCATCAAAGTACAGAGGGAGTTTGAGATTTTCAAAACCAGAAGAAAAAAATTCTGAAGAGCCTAAATAGTTCCCTTCGATGTATCAATTGTTGTGCCAATTATTAATATATGATCAGCCACAAATACGATTCTCACCAAAAAGCAAGTGTACACTCTGTCGCAATATTCTATCTTATTTCTCTTCATCTGGTTTGTTAAAATTTTTATAGCTTATATAGGAAATATTTACTTTAATGTTACTGTTCTTAGAATATTTTAAATTCCCTTGTTTCCTTTCCTCACTGGGCTATTTTCCTTGTTTTAGCCGTTGGGCTTATAGCATTCTGCTTTTCCAACTACGGTTGTAGCTAAGCAAGTAATAATAATAATAATAATAATAATAATAATAATAATAATAATAATAATAATAATAATAATAATAATAATAATAATAGGAAACAAGCAGAGACTGCAGATAAATCAGTAGCAAAAAAAAAAAAAGAAAAAAAATCAGTTAATATCTACTGTACACTAAAAAACAAACTTTTTCCTATTTCTAAAGTGAATATCGACAGAGGTTTCCGGTTTCAATATTTAAAAAAAAGTATAGTCTAGTCCAAGCCCCGGTCACTTGAAGGTAAAGTGCACTATTCGCTCATCGATGATATCGAACGATTGTCTAGATTCTAGTCTAGACTCTAGAGCACCAATTGATTGCTTTTGAATGGGATGATTTGCTTCGATGATCGTTTGTGACTCTAGTGGCAGTCACTGGAAGAGAGAAAAAGAAAACATCATTCTAAAACAATGAATGAGTTTAAATACTTGAAGGTCGCTCATGAATGGCAAGGACAATGGAGAGTGACATTGCCCTCTCAAGCAGGATAATGCCCTGGAAACTGACCATATATACATATCAGCTCCCAAGCCGCCTCTCCACCCAAGCTAGGACCATAGACGGCCAGATAATGGCTGCTGATGACTCACCAGATAGGCCTATAGGCTCCCCCAAACCCCCAATCCTTAGTTCAAAAGGATGGTGAGGTTGCAGTGACCAAAGGAACTAAAGAGTTTGAGCTGGAATCTAACTCCGGTCTGGCGTTCACCAGTCCGGAATGTTACCCATCGGCCACCACAACTGATAATCATATGGCGATTATCGTTGAACGATAATCACAACCGAGCAAAACGTACTTTCAAAGACTTTTTCATTTCAATCGTTCCTGCGTTGCCGATCATAATTTGCTTAGAAATCTTGAGGGAGACTTCGGTCACCTGTCGTTATTAGGCCGAGAGAGGCTGAAATACCTCATTATGGATTTTGACGAAAGCGTTAGATGTCAGATGCAAGCTAAATTATCTCAGGAGTCCAGAACAAGCTAGAGGGACACTCAGTAGAGCGCAGACCGCCACTGCGGCAGCTTATTTCTCAACCGACCTTGACCTTTGATGACCTTATGTACTAATTGGCGTAGATTTTCATGCAAATGAACCAAGTTTGATGTCTTTATGTCAATTATGTCCAAACTTATAGCTGATTACGTAACTTGGACATTTTACTTGTCAGTGATCTTGACCTTTGACCTTAACTTTCCAAAATTTAATCCTTTCCAGATTTTTACATAACAGTTAATCCCTGCAAGTTTCATTACTCTACGACTAAAATTGTGACCAGAAAGTTGTTCACAAACAAACACATAAACAGGGGCAAAAACATAACCTAGTTCCAACTTCGTTGGCGGAGGTAATAAAAATAAAAAATAAAATAAAGAAATAAATAAAGAAAAAAACATCGGACGAATATGAAACTTTTTCTCAGCATAGTTTTAAAAATATTTATGACTGATCATTCTATTAAAAAGTATATAATCCATCACGTTAGGTCAGATAGAAGGAACCTCAACTCAAAGAAAAAATATTGATAAAAAAAGTTGGTCTGGCTAATATTATATTATAAATCTTCTAAAGACAAAGGACTCATTATATCAAGTGAACTGTTAATTAAAAACATGCATCAATAATGAGATCAAATGGTAATTAAGCAATATCAAAGGAATGACAGGACATTTCCATTGCAATAATATACGATAATAAAGTGTTTTTTATACTTATACATTATTAACTGGAATTGGCAATATTATTCTTTTTATGCGTATAAAGTTACCTTAGCGATGTCATAAAATTAATGAAAGGTTCGTGTTCATAGCAGTACTAATAATGGCCATTTCAATTAATGTATCATGATACTTTTATTTATGGCCGATGCGGTAACGTTCATGACTGGTGATCGCCAGACTGGGGTTCGAGTCCCGCTTAAACTCGTTAGTTCCTTTAGTCACTGCATCTTCACCATACTTGTGAGCTAAGGATGGAGTGTTCGGGGGAGCTTATAGGTCTATCTGCTGAATCATTAGCAAGCATTGCCTGGCTCTCCTTAGTCCTAGCTTGGGTGGAGAGAAGGCTTGAGCGTTGATCATATGTAATATGGTCAGTCTTTATGACATTGTTCTGCTTGATAGGGCAATGCCACTGCCCCTTGCCTCCGCCATTCATGAGCGGCCTTTAAACCTTTAAACCGCCAAACAATCTTTGGTTTTGCATGAGGTTTATGAAGAAATAATTATCATTTCTTGATAGAAGAAGCCTTTAGGTGAAGGAAACTCAAACATCAATTATTCACATGATACGCACATATAAATACTGTTCTTTTTAATCCCATTTAAAGCATCAACCGAAGCTAATTTAATTTGTTTTAGCTGATAGGAATGGCGGGTGAAAAAAGAATAATGGCAATTAGCTAACTAACAATGGTAGGGAATAGTTTGGAAAGGTAAATATTAGTAAGAATAATATAAAGTTTGGTTTGACGAAAATCTTGTTTAAATAGAGCTACACTTTTTTTCTTATTATAGTTTTAAAATGTACATAGTACAATGATTTCCTATTTTTCTTTTACATTTTATTAAATTGGAAAAAGTAACATGATGGTTTTAAGGTCAAATATGAAATTATGAGCTTCTTTGGGAAATTCATATTTCTCAATGAATGAAAGACCTCAGTATATAATCATTTCTAAACAAAGAACAGAATCACATGTGGCAGACTGACTATCCTTTGGGACAGACGTTTTACGTATTTTTGCATAGTTTGAAATCACGATTATTAAGGAGTATTATTTCTTGAATGGTCGAGAGACTGGGATTGTGGTGGCTTATTGAAAACGTCCCTGCCCTGCGATATGCCGGACTAGGGTTCGAGTTCTGCGCAAGCTCGCTAGTTTCTTGCAGTGCCTACAAATTCACCTTCCTTGTGAGCTAAGGATATAGGGTTTGAGGGAGCTTATAAATCTACCTGCTGAGTCGACAGCAGCCACTACCTAGCCCTCCCTGATCCTAGCTTTGATATAGAGGGGTTTTGGTCGCTAATCATATGTATATATGGTCAATCTCTAGGGCATTGCCACTGTCCCTTGGCCCTGCCATTCATGAGCGGAATTTGAATCTTTAAATCGGACTCTGGAATGCTGCTTCTAATCAAACTGGGAACTATTGAACTTCTAATCTTATATGGAAGGATTTAAGAAGCTCCTGGGACAAATTGAAGACTGATTCAATTTACATCTTGAATCTAGGGTCTTTAGAAACCTTTTAAAAAAGATACAATATATTTAAAATTAGATATAAGGTCTACACGAAGTTTATAGAAGTAATAAAGTCTACAGACATTTTCATTTCAATAAAAGGTTCAAAGTATGAAGATCTTTACAAACTTTACAAAGTACTAAAAACTGAACAAATTTTCATCCAAATGTGAAAAGACATAAAAAACCCATATGAACTGTATAGAACTAAAAGATAATTCAATAAGAAATAGAACATGAAGATTTGCGTCAATAGGCGTACGAAGAGATGATGATGATGATGATAATGATGATGAAGACAATTGCGGGAAAATTGTATTTAAAACGTATCCTAACTAGACTTATTAAAGGCCTTGGAACGACTGTTAAGCATGTGTCTGTTTTCGAGTCTTCCAACTGATTGTTTTATGTCGCTGATGATTGTGTGACGGGTCGAGAGAAAGGTTGCGACTCAAAAGCAGGAAGCAATCAACTAAGTAACTTTATTATAGAACACTATCCTTTATATACAAAACCTCAAGGCAACTGGCATTTTCATGTTCACAAGACAGACAATGTTACAGAGGAAAACCAGAGACATGATTATTCAGGTTCTTTTTAGTGGGAGGGAAGAGTGCAGATACAAGCATAATATATACAAAATAATTTATGTACGATCGTGTGACACACGGCTGGTACATGGCTCCCCCCCCTAAAAATGACATACTGTACATGTTAAATAGGGCGCCCTGATCTAGAGAGGCGAACTGTAGGCGGGTCATCTGGCAGAAGATAAGCAGGTTTTAGACGATCAATGGAGACCCAATATTCTTTGCCACGAATGTTTAGTAGGAATGCTTTCGTACTGCGTCGGATCACAAGGAAAGGGCCCGTGTAAGGGGGCGTTAGCGGTGGCTTGCTAGTGTCGTTGCGCAGGAAGACGTGCATTGCAGAGTGCAGGTCCGTTGGTATGTGATGTTTCGCTGGGGGCTTGTAAGTCTGGCGGCATGGAGTAAATTTTCCCACGACATGGCGTATGCGCTGGAGATCGTCGGAGGAGGTTGTAGAAGGAAAAAATTCGGCAGGGATGACCAACGGGTCGCCATACACCATTTCAGCTGCCGAGACGTTGAGGGTGTCTTTAGGAGTTGTCCTTAGTCCCAAGAAGACCCAGGGAAGCTGAGTAAACCAGCTGCAATCCTTGCAGCGGGGCATCAAAGCTGCTTTGAGGGTGTGAGGAAAACGTTCAACCATTCCATTGGCTGCGGGGTTGTAGGCCGCTGTCTGATGTAGGGTGATGCCCAGGAGATTCGCTAATGATGTCCACAATTGAGAGGTGAAAGTGGTTCCCCTATCAGAAGTAATATGCTCAGGGATACCAAATCTTGAAATCCATCCATAGAGTAAGGCAGATGTACATGAGGCGGATATTACAGTTTCCATGGGAATGGCTTCAGGCCAAAGAGTGGATCGGTCGATGACGGTAAATAGGTAACGATGTCCTTGTGATGTGGGTAGGGGGCCTACAAGGTCGACGTGAATGTGTGCGAAACTATGTAGAGGTATAGGAAATGTGCCCACTCCTAAATCCATGTGTCAATGTACTTTGGAAGTTTGGCAAGAAGTACAAGCGTGGACCCAATCCTTAGCATCCTTAGAAATGCCGTGCCAAATGAACTTTGCCTTCAGCAGCTGTGCAGTAGAACGGCACGAGGGATGTGAAAGGCCGTGAATGAAATCAAACACCGGCTGTCGCATGGGAGACGTCACAGAGGAGGGTGGTGTTGGAGTAGTCAAGGTGGAAGTCTTCCCAACAGAGGGACGTGCAGGATGTCCTACATGCTTGATACTTTGGATCCTGTCGTTGGGCTTCAGCCAGGGCGTTGTAATCCAATCCCAGTTGAACGGCAGCCAACGTGTTTCTTGACAGGGCATCGGCAACAGGATTCATTTTCCTAGGGACGTATTGAAGGGTGCAATTGTATTCAGCCACGGCGGAGAGATGTCAGCGTTGACGGGTGGACCAAGCGTCAGAAAGTCGAGTAAAGGCGTGCACCTGAGGCATGTGGTCTGTGCGAATGACGAAGGGCGTACCTTCTAAGAAATGGCGAAAGTGACGGACAGCCAAGTGCACCGCCAGCAATTCTCGATCGAAGGTAGAATAACCCAATTTTGCCTTGGACAGTTTTCTGCTGAAGAAGGCCAATGGGCGGGGCGAGCCGTTGACCACCTGCTCGAGTACTGCACCAATAGCGGCGTCGCTGGCATCGGTGGAGAGAAGGAGAGGGGCGTGTGGGATAGGAAAAGTGAGAGCCGCATCAGTTTGTTAGGGCCTTCTTTGCATTGCAGAAGGCTGCTTCTTGAAGGGGACCCCACTACAGGTCCTTTGGCTTGCCCTTGAGGGATGCGTAGAGGGGAGCAAGAGTGACGGCAATGGCTGGCAGAAAATTGTGATAATAGTTGATCATGCCCAAGAATCCCTGCAGAGCTTTGATGGTCGAGGGCGCAGGGAAGTTCTGAACGACTGCTACCTTCTCAGGGAGGGGATGGACTCCTTCAGGAGTGATGCGGTGCCCTAAGAACGACACTTCATTGGCGCCAAAGGTACACTTGTCGTACCGGACAACAAGGCCGTTTTGTTGCAGGCGGTTGAGCACGATGCGCAGGTGATGGAGGTGTTCCTCTTTTGAGGAGGAGAACACAAATATGTCGTCCACATAACATACACTGAAAGGGAGGTCCCCTAGGATGCCATCCATGAGACGTTGAAATGTGGCCCCAGCATTAAGAAGGTCAAAACAGGATTAATTGAAGGTGTATGTACCAAACGGAGTGGTGATGGCGGTCTTGGGGATATATTCTGTGTTCATAGGCCCCTGATAATACTCCTTGAGGAGGTCGAGCGTAGAGAAAACTTTCGCTTTGTGCAGGTAGGAGGTGACGTCGGCAATGTTTGGGAGGGAATAGTGATCCGGTTCTGTTTGCATGTTCAGGCACCTGTAATCCCTCACGGACGGAAGGAGCCGTCTTTCTGCAGAACGATGTGTAAGGGGGACGACCATGGGCTGGAGGCCTTTTGGCAAAGGCTCATTTCCTCCATTTCGGCAAACGTCTGTTTGGCGGCTGCCAATCGTTCAGGTGCCAGACGTCTGAATTTTGCGAAGACTGGGTGTTCCATCGTCTTGATATAGTGATAAATATCGTGCTTGGCAGGAACTGTGGGCGTTTGGTGAAGTTCTGGCCGGAAAACTTCCGGGTACGACGTGAGGACGTGGGCATAGGCATCTGTGGGTGTGCTGATGTGGAGAGCGAGGTTAGAGGGGGCAGGTTGAAGAGGTGTCGACAAGTACGAGTCTGCATTGACCAATCGTCGGTGGGCGACATCGACCAGAAGGTGGAAATGAGAGAGGAAATCTGCACCGAGGATTGGCAGTGTGACGTCAGCAACGAGAAACTTCCAATTGAATTTACAGTTTCCGAACAATAATGTGATGTTCTCGTAACCGTAGATGGGTATCGCAGATCCGTTGGCAGCTACCAAGCGGACGTCGGCAGATGTAGACAGACTACGTCGTGCCTTGAAGAGTTTCCTTAACAAAAGAGAATGACAAGCACCCGTGTCTACCAAAAATCGCACACCCATTCCTGCATCCTGCAATAAGAAAAGATTAGAAACACGGGAGGCCACCGCCACGAGCGATGGCCTACTTACACGTTTTTTGGCAACTGACAATCCTTGGCACATTTCTTCGTGGTTGCCCCGAATATGAAGTGGTAGTAGCAAAACTGCGGCGGATGGGAGGTAGTAAGCGGCTGTAGAAGTCGTTTGTTGGGGCGCGAGCAATTGGTGGGTGGTGGGCGGCTTTGTCGCTGCTTTGGCATGTCACGGGGTAGGCGTGTATGTCCAACTGCATTCATGTTAGCTTCGGTTGATGTTGAATAGGCATCTTCTTCGTTAGGGGTGGAGGCGTTGATGGAAGTCTTGAAGTGGCTGTCCATAAGGGTGTCGGCTTTGGTCATCAAGTCCTTTATGGGTAAACTATCGACATCGGGTATGGCAGCGCGTATAGGTCCGGGTAAACGGCGTATCCAAAGGGCACGAAGTAGGTTCACCTCACGAGGAAAGCCATCTGCGGCAGGTTGAAGGCGAGCGATACTGGTCATTTCCCTGAGGGCAAGAAAAGCCCTTTGGTCCCCCAATGGTTGTTGCGAGAGCTGAAAAAGCTTTGCTATACGGGCGGCTGGCGACGGTGAGTACTGCTGCAGAAGGTATGTTTTGAGGGCGTCATACGCTATTGGGATGTCTCCTTGTTCACAAAGCCAGTCGGATATTTCTGGGAAGGTGTCCTCGGGTATCGCCGCGAGAACATAATCTGCTTTGGTGGTTCAGCGAGTCACGCCCCTGATGCGAAACTGGACTTTTGCACGCTGACACCAAGCAAACGCCTCTCCGCTGGCAAATGATGAAAGTTTGAATGGGGAAGCCGCAGTGCCAACTGCCGTAGAGTCCACCATAGTACCAACGATGGAGGGGCGAGAGGGTGGGGGTGGAAGGCGGTGGGAGCAAGTCGACTTCCGGGGTCAGCAATGTGACGGGCCAAGAGAATGGTTGCGATTCAAAGGCAGGAAGCAATCAACTGAGTAACTTTATTATAGAACACCCTCCTTTATATGCAAAACCTCAAGGCAACAGGCATTTTCATGTTCACAAGACAGACAATGTTACAGAGGAAAACCGGAGACATGATTATTCAGGTTCTTTTTAGTGCGAGGGAAGAGCGCAGATACAAGCATAATATGTACAAAATAATTTATGTACGATCGTGTGACACACTGTTGGTACAATTTTATCTGAATCTAATGCCCTTCTTGGTATACTACATACGAATTGCGATTTTTTTAGGCAATAATAATAATAATAATAATAATAATAATAATAATAATAATAATAATAATAATAATAATAATAATATTAATAGTGAATCTTGTAAAAAAATATAATAATAGTTTCTGTAATGATTCTTGTAGAAAATAATAATAATAATAATAATAATAATAATAATAATAATAATAATAATAATAATAATAATAATACATTCGATAAAATACGTTAATAACGTTAGTATCAGAGTACACCAATTTTCGAACATCTATTTCTGCCTTAATCTAAAGTTGCAGCTTTCGCCGTACATTAATATTCATTTCATTCGTCAAGTTCAGGAGTTACTAATGCCTCAAATAATTTTCTCTCGTTGGGTCTACGATTCCAGCGCATTCCGAAATGTAGGTGTGAATACACAGTGGAATTGTTATACGATATCGTAATTTTACAAGAGGTGTATATATATATATATATATATATATATATATATATATATATATATATATATATATATATATATATATATATATATATATATATATATATATATATATATATATATATATATATATATATACTGTATGTGCGTGTGTGTGTATATATATATTCTTTTTATGTGCATAGCATACCTGAGCGGGATACCTTTACGTAGTGAAAAATGTTTGTGCATTGGCATGATCAGCACAGGTGTACTAGTCAGGGACATCCATAATAGGTTGGTTTGCTATGAGCGATCAAACAAAAGTCTACCGCCATCAACAATCCGCCCTAGCCAGCGTGGTGATGAAAACGGGTCCAAACACAAGGCGTGAACAGGCATGTCTGAGGCCTTTTTCCTACAGTGGACTAGAAACGACTGCGTTTGTTATTGTTGTTGTTGGATGTACAGCAACATGATACTTATATCTGTTGAAATTATCAGTCGCAATGTATTCTAATTACCTCTGCCAACGAAGTTAGGAGGAAGTTACTTTTTATCCCGTTTGTGTGTGTGTGTTTGTGAACAGCTTCCTGGCCACAATTTTAATCGTAGAGTAATGACACTCGCAGGGAATAACTGTTTTGTAAAACGCTGGAAATTGTAAAATTTTGGAAGGTAAAGATCAGAGGATAAGGTCACGGTCAAGCAATATGTCCAATTCACGCAATTAGCCAATAGTTTGGACATCGTTGTCACAGACTTCAAACTTGGTTCATATTTGAGCGTATGAAAATCCACGCAAATTAATGCATGTTAAGGTCAAAGGTCAAGGTCAAGGAATAAGCTGTCATGGCTGAGTTCTGAGCTCTACTGAGTGCCCCTCTAGTGCAAGTATGCAAAATGAGGACGTGGTACGCTGCGTCTGATATCTATCATTTGGTTCTGTCTTTTTTGACGGTATGGGTGCCTTAGTAGTTTATAATGTACTGATCATAAATTTAATTGTCCATTTATATTCACCTAAAAGTATCCAAAAGTGTGATAGATTTTACTTATTATTATTATTATTATTATTATTATTATTATTATTATTATTATTATTATTATTATTATTATTATTATTAGCTAAGCTAAACGCAATTTGGAAAAGCAGAATTCTACAAACCACGGAGTACCAACAGGGAAAAGAGCAGCTTGAGGGAAGGCAGTGAATAAACTATATATGAAATTTAGTTTAAAAAAAAAATCTTGAGATTTGACGATAATAATATATCATAAATAAATTTTGAAGACAGACTAACTGAAAAACAAATATAAAAGAAACCGATATGAGATAGTGTCAAGAAAACACAAGGGGAGAGAGAGAGAGAGAGAGAGAGAGAGAGAGAGAGAGAGAGAGAGAGAGAGAGAGAGAGAGAGTTCTATTAGTTTTGAAGTAAAGGAAAGATTAAACATGTATAGCCAAGACAAAGGGGATACGCAACGCTACCAGTTAATTGAAGGATCTGTGAAGCTTGGGACATATGATCAGCGTGTCAGGCCTATGAAGGCCATTCGGTATCATAGTTTCCCCTTAGAGTAAAAGTTATGATAGACTGAAGAGCAAAGATAAAAGGAATACTTGCAAGTTTTAGCGATATTCAGTATCCCATTTTAACAACCATTTCAATTATTTTGTTTATGGTGAATTTCTTGTTAACGTCATCTTGAAACATTGAATTTTATTTTTTTCGGGTAACAGCAAGGAACTAGATTTTGTATTGAATAACAGAACGGGTGCAAAATAGAAATAGGCGATAAATAGGAACGATTAAAACAATATATTTCTATGGTATATATAATTCATACAGATAACACGTCTATATCATGAAGGCACCAACAAATATAATTTCTAAATTGTATTCATTTCGACCAAACAGACATACAGTTTCAAACTTTCTGATTAATCCTGCCCAAGTGATCGACCTCCAAGTTCCAAAACCAGTGTTTAAACGTTTAACGTATTTACCTTAGAGGTAATTTTCATGGTTTCAATATAATTATAAGGTAATTTCGGTTTTACGACCTTAAAATTTAAGGAAATTGGAAAATGTTTTACGGTAATCTAAGGTAAAAAGTAGAAGCTTTTATGGTAATGGTCACATGGCACATGGTTGAGTTTAAACCAAGTCCACAACCATCAACTGCTTTAGAGGGAGGCGAGGTCATCGCCACATCATTCTGACAGCGAGAAGAGTTAACAGGTGGAAAGAAACGCGTCATAGGTCGCTCCAATATTACAGACGGGGAGAAATTTCCATACAAGAATAGTGATGTAGATTAAGGATGACATGTTCGGTTCACATATTTTAAGGTTTAAATGCTACTCCTGAATGGCAAAGGTGATTCAGAGATGTCTAAAGATATGTTCAGAAATGTCTTTTGATAATTAGTGCATTAATAGGAAATGTCATTTCCTTATTCTCCACGTGCTTTTTATATGATTCTTTTAACAAAACAAATCAATAAACATGAATTCACGCTGTATACACGTTTAGTATTATCAACAATGTATGTATGAATGTGCGTATGTATGAATGAAAAAAAAAAAATAAACAAATAAAAAAAAACAGAGGCTCTCTTGAATTCGCTTGGTAAATATTCCTAAACATTTAACAATAGGAGATTAAATATCTCATAATTTTCTTGTTTCAATATGATTAATGTAATGTTGTCATGACTGTAACCTTCCTCCCTGTTGCATGTACTGCATGTTTACAGATGCCTAATTTACAATGGCACAAAAGTTGTGCAATCTATTATGTAAAGAAGAAAAAGTCACTTTAATTATAATGACTTCCGTATCATTTGCCTCACTATATTTATAGTTCGATAATCCAGATATCAGCATCGATGTCTGCTGTTCCAAGAATTTCAAAGTCGGTTTTATAGAGCGATCCATTACTAAAAGGTCAGAGCTTCCATAAAAGATGAACAGAAAATTTCACCGATAGCTATTCAATAAATTCGTCTCTTATCGAGAATTGTAAATAAAGCGGTACATCCAATAGCCATTAGCAACGGAAAACAAAGGGTCATCCATTTACCTAGGATTATACTGACGCAGGGTTATAAATAAGCTATTCTCGTCGAAATTCCAAGACCCTGAACCCTGAAGCAGGGACCATGATTTGAGAATGGTTCCTCTCTGAGCTTTTGGTCAGAGAGTTTATGCCTCAACTGAAAAGGAGTACAATTTAACCATAAAAGAGACACTTTCTGGTACAACTCAGGAACATAAATGGTGGTCTACCCTTAAATCTGCACTCTTTGGTGTAGATGCAACAGTTCCTCCTTTACTTAAACCAGATGGCTCAGTCACTCACTGTCCAAAAGAAAAGGCAACCCTTTTGGCTGATGTTTTTGACAGTAAACAGAGTAATGAAAAACTTGAACTTCCTCATTCCTGTTTTCCTGAGGCTAAACTAACTAGTTTAGCTTTTCGATCTCGTGAGATTAAAGCTCTGTTGATGGACCTTGATGCTTATGGAGGTGTAGACCCAAATGGTATTTTTCCTTTGTTTTTTATAAAGACAGCTGATCTCTTAGCTCCAAAGTTATCTGTTATTGTGCGCAAGTTAGCAAGAAGAGGAGTTTTTAGCACTAGTTGGAGAATTGGTAATGTTACTCCTCTATGTAAATGTGTTTGCGGTAGCTCAAGTCCCACTGATTACCGCCCAATTTCCATAACTCCCATATTATCTAAAGTTTTTGAACGTCTTCTGGCAAAACGTCTTAATAGGTTTGCTGAAGGTAATCATCTCTTCCCTAGTTTGCAATTTGGTTTTCGTAAAGGCCTTGGAGCATGTGATGCCCTTCTTACAATCTCCAATGCTGTACAGAAATCCCTTGATTGTGGTCGGGAAGTTCGTATGATTGGCCTTGATTTTAGTGCTGCCTTTGACCGTGTTAATCATGAGGCCCTTGTTTTCAAACTGAAACAGTTGGGAGTGGGTTGGGTCGTTTCTTAGCATTATTATTGATTTTTTAAGTAATAGATCTCAAAGAGTTGTTGTTGATGGGCACCATAGTGATTATAGGAATGTGATATCCGGTGTTCCACAGGGTAGTGTTCTTGGCCCATTACTTTTCATACTATATACACATGACATGTGGTTTGGCCTAGAAAACAAGCTTGTTGCATATGCAGATGATGCTACTCTCTTTGCTTCAATTCCATCCCCTGAATGTAGATCTAGGGTTGGTGAATCCCTTAATAGAGATTTAGCTAGAATTAGTGCATGGTGCAAATTATGGGGTATGAAGTTGAATCCTAACAAAACTCAAAGTATGATTGTAAGTAGGTCAAGGACGGTGGTTCCTCAACATCCGGATCTCAGTATTGATAATGTTTCTTTAAATATGTATGACTCTTTCAAAATTTTAGGTGTGATTCTCGACAGTAAATTTACGTTTGAGAAACATATAAGGTCTGTGTCTTTTTCAATTTCACCAAAAATAGGCTTATTGAGAAAGTCTTTCAAGATTTTCGGTGATCAATCTATTCTGAAGAAGTGTTTTAATTCTTTCATTCTACCTTGTTTTGAGTATTGTTCTCCTGTCTGGTCTTCAGCTGCTGATTCTCATCTTAATTTGTTGGACAGAAACTTACGGTCTATTAAATTTCTTATTCCTGATCTAGATATTAATCTCTGGCACCGTCGTTCAATTAGTTCATTATGTATGTTGCATAAGATTTTTCACAACTCTGACCATCCTTTACATTCAGATCTCCCTGGACAATTCTATCCTGTTCGTAATACTAGGCAGGCAGTTAATTCTAATAGCCAGGCCTTCTCCATCACGAGGCTCAATACTACGCAGTACTCTAGAAGTTTTATTCCAGCTGTGACCAAGTTGTGGAATGATCTTCCTAATCGGGTGGTTGAATCAGTAGAACTTCAAAAGTTCAAAGTTGGAGCAAATGCTTTTTTGTTGACCAGGCGGACATAGTCTTTTTATAGTTTATTTATGACATATTTGTTTTTGATGTTGTTGATAGTTTATTATATGACATGTCTGTTTTGACGTTGTTTCTTATTTTAGAATGATTTATTGTTAATTTGTTCTCTTCATTTATTTATTTCCTTATTTCCTTTCCTCACTGGGCTATTTTTCCCTGTTGGAGCCCCTGGGCTTATAGCATCTTGCTTTTCCAACTAGGGTTGTAGCTTGGATAGTAATAATAATAATAATAATAATAAAGGTTTATTATTCATAGATGAGAATACGTCGACGTTTGAGCGTTGGTCGTCTGTCATTCATAGCAACGTATTTGAGACGATACGACCTCCATAAAAAAATATGAATTTCAGGAGTGCGACGATGAAGTTGAATAAAGAAAGGGAATAAAAAAGTTAGGTTAATATACGATGCATTAATTTCTGGCGAAACTGGTATTCGCTAAAAGAAATAGACGAGCGC
Organism: Palaemon carinicauda; assembly: GCF_036898095.1. Lineage (NCBI taxonomy): Eukaryota > Metazoa > Arthropoda > Malacostraca > Decapoda > Palaemonidae > Palaemon > Palaemon carinicauda. The sequence continues at coordinate 16,700,197 of NC_090736.1, read as the reverse complement.
TGGCTAGTTTGGCATTTTTCTCTCTATGATCAATGGATTAAAATGTGATCACCATCTCACTGTTCAAGTCTATTGCTTACTTATCGGACATTGATGGTGGGGCTACTGCGCACGCGTTGTTTGCATTCACTATTTTTTATTTATTTTTTTATTTATTTATTTATTTATTTTTTTTTTTGTGATCATTGCTTGGCTTTTTAACCAATTAAAGCGTCCAAATATTTCTGCAAAAGTTCCCGGGAGTTGTTTTACAAGAGCTCTTTATACACCTCCCCTTCAGTTCCAGCATAACTACAGTATGAGGAAGATATCTCATAGAGGTGTTCAATAGATTTCGATATTAGGTGTAATTTCATCTATTTCAGTACTTGATTATGCTTTAATCGCTGTCCGTTCACTATATAGATTTTGTTGCTCATCTAAAAGTAAAAAAAAAAAAAAATAACCCCGAAATAATGACCCACATGTTTGGCATGCGCAGCTCATCCATGTACCACGTGCCAGCATAGAGGGGTAGTGAAATTGTTTTTATCATCATCATTATTATTATTATTATTATTATTATTATTATTATTATTATTATTATTACTAATACCACTACTTATTAAGCTACAATCCTAGGTGGAAAAGCAGGGTGCTATAAGCCCAAGGGCTCCAACAGGAATATAGCTCAATGAGGATAGGAAATAAGGTGACTACAAGAAGCAGTTAACAATTGAAATTAAATATTTTAAAATCAGTAACAATATTAAAATAAATCTTTCATATATAAATTATAAAAACTTTAAAAAAAACATAAAAAAACAAGCGAAAGATAAATAAGATGGAATAGAGTGCCCAATTGTACCCTCAAGTAAGAACGAAGCAAGCACGGTGGAGCAAGAACCATCAGAGGAACGTAATGTTAATTATAGGTAATTGGGGTACTTAGTTTCCCACCACTTACATGAATCATATTTTTCCAGTAGTTTACCTAGTTTTTAATATGCATTCTTGACCCTTATTATCGCTGTAAATCAATAACTTTTGATGTTCCCCACCCAAAACCCCAGTTTCCAGCTGGAGTCCCTTATAATCATTTTATACTGGGGAGATTAGTGGGAAAACTCATAAAACAGGTGGTTCACCCTAATATTCTAAGGTCAGAACTGGATGAACACAAGATAGCAAGTAGGAAAACTCTATGGCTAGTATATTAGTATAACATAGAAGTTATATGAGAGAATTTTAAAAAATCATGAATATAGTTATCATCGATTACTGTGGCTATATTTTATCCACTTCAGCTAGCGAATTTAATTATGTATTTTATCAGACATATATAGACATATATATATATATATATATATATATATATATATATATATATATATATATATATATATATATATATATATATATGTGTGTGTGTGTGTGTGTGTTTGTGTGTATATGAATATAAATACTCTATGTACATATAAAATGCACACGCACACACAAACAAATATATATATATATATATATATATATATATATATATATATATATATATATATGTATATATATATATATATATATATATATATATATATATATATATATATATATATATATATATATATATATATATATATATATATATATATATATATATATATAGAGAGAGAGAGAGAGAGAGAGAGAGAGAGAGAGAGAGAGAGAGAGAGAGAGAGAGAGAGAGAGAGAGAGAGAGAGAGGTTTTTGCGGGTCAGACTTGAACTAAAATAAAAAATTGCAGGCCGAGGAACATGCCACAATATGCAGTTTGGCCTTTTATTACACGAGTTCTTGTGTTAACCTTCAGTTTTTTATATCACACGTGTGCGTGCCATTTCTTTTAATACCAGTATTTGCATAATGCCATTTCTTTGAAATGTAAATTCTTTGCACAAGTTTTCTGTTCCTTGGTGTAAAAGTTTCCAGGAATAATGCAATATGCAGTATCCTTGGCATTGATCATGTTATGAAGCTAAAGTCAATAATATTATTATTATTATTACTTGCTAAGCTACAGCCTTAGTTGGAAAAGCGGGATGCTATAAGCCCAGGAGCCCCATCAGGGAAAATAGCCCAGTGAGAAAAGAAAACAAGGAAAAATAAAATATTCTAGGAACAGTGATATTAAAATGAACAATTCCTATAAAAACTATAATAGAATAGTGTGCCCGAGTGTACCCTCAAGCAAGAAAACTCTACCCCAGGACAGTGAAAGACTTTATGTTGGTATAGAACATTGCAAATTTTCCGATTGCATGACTGAGGTACTGTCTCTTCCCTTCCCTGCTAAACTTACGATTATCTTTCTGCCCTTATTTATATATGACTCTTTAATCTAGATTTATATCATCCTTCCTGTCTGGACTCCACCTTACTTATTTTACTGTTGGTTTTCCACAGGTTTGGTTTGAAATTGCTGCCAATCTACCAGTTGGCTTTCTGCTTGTTAGGATAGTCATACAATCCCAACGCTTCTACTCTCTTACTTTTTCTGTAATGGAGATTCTGTAAATAATTCAAATTCAGCTGAGGAATTTCCATTCGTCATGCATTACCGAGACTGCATTCAATCCAAGGAAGGTTACATAACCGCATTAGCCAAAGTGGAATTTAAATGGTTATTTAGCAGATCTCAATAATCCCTCTTCTGAAGACCATTTCGTGTAATCGGTATATTTCATCAGCTTGAATAACTAATGGATGTAATGATCTGAAATTACAACAGTAAAGGGAATAGGACACTATTCTAAATTGTGCTCAATAGATATATTTCCTTGTTTAAAGGGCGCTCATGAATGACAGAGGCAAAGGACAGCTGACCATATATACATATGATCAGCGCCCATGCCCCCTCTCCACCTAAGCTAGGACCAAGGAGGACAAAGCAATGGCTGCTGATGACTCATCAGATAGTCCTATAGGGTCCCATAAACACCCCATACTTAGCTCACAAGGATGGTGAGGTTGCAGCCAGCAAAGGAACAAACGAGTTTCAACGGGACTCGAACCTCAAAGAAAAAAAAATGGAGTTAGGAGAATAAAGTACTGCAGTCTTACATAATTATCCTTTGTTCTGCAAAGTTAATACAGTTGGTCACAATATGTTAATTCTACAAAGAATGTATGTGATATTTTCTCTTGCCCATATGTAGTGTTTTAGCTACTCAAATAAATTGCATTTAAAAGTGATCAATCAATCAATATATATATATATATATATATATATATATATATATATATATATATATATATATATATATATATATATATATATACATATATATATGTATGCATATACATGTATATATACATATATATACATACATAAATACCGTATATATATATATATATATATATATATATATATATATATATATATATATATATATATATATATATATATGTATATATATATATATATATATATATATATATATATATATATATATATACAAACAGATATATACATATATACTGTACATATATACATACAGTGTATATATATATATATATATATATATATATATATATATATATATATATATATATACATACATACAGTATATATATATATATATATATATATATATATATATATATATTTATATATATATATATATATATATATATATATATATATATATATATATATATATATATATATATATATTAGTATATACATACATATATATATATATATATATATATATATATATATATATATATATATATATATATATATATTAGTATATACATACATATATATATATATATATATATATATATATATATATATATATATATATATACATGTATATATACATACATACATACATACTTACACATAGTATATATATATATATATATATATATATATATATATATATATATATATATATATATATATATATATATATATATATACGTAAATTCCGTATATGTGTGTATGTATATATATATATATATATATATATATATATATATATATATATATATATATATATATACAGTATATATATATATATATATATATATATATATATATATATATATATATATATATATATATATATATACAGAATATACTTTATAAATATATATATATATATATATATATATATATATATATATATATATATATATATATATATATATATATATATATATATATATATATGTATGTATATATATATATATATTTAGTGCGTTGAACATACATCAATAATTTCCAGTTATCCACAATATTTGTTTTTAGCATTACGAAGGATGTCATAACCTGATTAAAAGTAAACGAGCTGCCAATGGCAATACGTAGCTAATGATATCTAATTCAAAGAATTTGTTATCAGAGAAAATCTATTTTCACAATTCTTCGTTGTAGCTAACTTTTCCTTCATACATCCTCTTGAGGATTGATCCTCATTTTTATCCTACCTCTTTTGCCCCTTCCTTCATCAAAACAACTTCAAAGCGAAAACTTTTTCTAATCTCTCGGATGTAAATAAAAAATCTCTCGCAATGTTCACAAGCACTGGACAGTAACTTTTAGTTATAATGAGATTTTTGAGAAGTTTTGTCTAGAAATACATTTCAAGTTGAAATTAACCTGGCGATGATATCAGACATTCGATTTCGCATCAAAAAATAAATGCTTGTGGCACAAGAAGGCAAAATCAATCATGAACCTTTATCGATAGAAAATAAGTGATTGGGAAGATAGCACCTTAAAACTCTGTCCTTGGAGACACGGGGAGGAGGCTGACAGTGCTGTTGTTTGATTTATATGAGTATTGACATGGACGAGGCCTTTGACTTGTATTGGACTAGAATCGGCTGCATTTGGGCTTGTTGCTGATGTGTGTATGTAAGTATACACATACAAACTCATCACACGCATATATATATATATATATATATATATATATATATATATATATATATATATATATATATATATATATATATATATATATATATATATATATATATATATATAAATATACATAAATATATACATATATGTAAGTATGTATGTATGTAATATATACACACACACACACACACACATATATATATATATATATATATATATATATATATATATATATATATATATATATATATATATATATATATATATATATATATATATATATATGCCTTTGTGTATATCATTGGGTAAGGGCGTGCACATATTCCTTCAATACATACACACGCACATAACTACGTTTCGTAATCCATGTCATTTCCAATAGTCTTCATATAAAACTGTACTCCGACGAACCAAAGGCAATACTAGGTCACGACGGGACAAACTGGTCGTCCTTAGCTTTCTTTTTTAATAAATTCTTCTTGATTCGATCACAACCAATAAACTGAAAACGCAACTTTCCGTATTCAATTTCTTTGCCTCTGGCTTTGGCAATGTCGGTCGAACGCTGTCACGGAATTAAATAATGAATGTAAATTGTTGCCAAGGACTAGTTTTGTTTGCTTATGCAGTGCAAAGCAAAGGATTATAATTATTTTCGATTTGCAATAACCAGGAAAACAAATTAGAAGTAATAGATCGTGATAGAGATAATTTCTGTTTTATTCTAGAAAACATTTAAAGATATGAAATCAAAAGTACAATATGTATAGAATTAATCTGATGAGTAAATGACAAACAATTACTGTTGATAAATAGTGTTTGTGTTTAATTTTTCGGTTGATGGTCTAAAATATATAGGATTAATCTTATTGCACAATGGTCAAGGATAGAGATACTTGATATATGTTAATT
>NC_090736.1:16674397-16686897 GCF_036898095.1 Palaemon carinicauda | reverse complement strand
GACTGGACATACGTATTATTCTTTGTTTAACTTTAGCCATAATCAACCGAGGACGAATGTCCAAATAGGCACATTAAAAGATAATAACAATAATGCATATAAAAAAGATATTACCAAAGCAAAAAGAAAAATGCATGATAAAACAAAGATCATATATATGGTACATTGCTAGCAAATGATTATATGGTACCAAAAAAAAAAAAAAATGTGACTTACATATGATTCGGTAACTTGATAAAGAATAGTTGTTACCTTTGTCAGAAACATAATACTCAATTTTTTTTTACTGCACAAACACGAATTTCTGGTACGTACATCTACCACAGTTTCGTACATATATATATATATATATATATATATATATATATATATATATATATATATATATATATATATATATATATATATATATATATATATATATATATATATATATATATATATATATATATATATATATATATATATATATATATATATATATATATATATATATATATATATATATATATATATATATATATATATAGGGCTGATATATTTTATTAGATGCCCATAGATTCTGTTATATATATATTTTTTACCTCTTTTCTTTTTTAACATTCCGGCTTATATATTTTTATTAGATGCCGAGAGAAAAAATTATTTATATCCTTTTTTTTTAAATGTTTTAAATGTATTTTTAACAATGCAAATGTAGAAAATTTCTTTAATTACATATTACTAGCGTACTAACTGCTTTTCATACAAACTCTTCCCGACAAATTACTCCTTTAGCGAATGAGGTGGCCACTCAAAAGGCTTTGAATTGAATCAAGTAGGGAGTATTGTCGAGACTAGGCGAATCGTTCCTTTGTAGCTGCTTGCTGTGCCGTAACCTACGCCAAACAAGGATGTTCACGGCGATAAATATCACCACCGTGATACCCAATCCTGCTAGTAGTATTGGGTGAAGAATTTCCTTACAAGTCGGTGACAGGTGGTCCATTTCGGTTAGTTTCATCAATCGCTTGGCAACTTGTCTGTTGTACGGGAGAGGGAGTGCTGGCATTGTATAGAGGTCCACGTGAAGTTCGCGAAGTAGGCTCGTTCTCTGATGATTGTCCTTAGACCAGTCACCATGGAATTTGGGGAAGTCCCGACACAACCATCTGCTGCGACGAAGATATGGGTGAAGGACGTGGATCCGTCAGGGCATGATACATTGAGGCCGTCCTTGTCGTATCGTATCCACGAGCCATTGTTCAGTCTGCAATTGAACTCATTATTGTCAAAGGGATAAAGCTTATCCAGACAATTTTCACTTGTATGGGAGAGAGCACCGTCTAGCACTATATCTAACTCGCATGAATCCATCAAGTTTTTATGGAATTCAAATGAGTCAGCTGTACATATTTTTCTATCCATTGCGTCTGAACAGTGAGTTAATTGATTTAAGTCTTTAATGACCGTATATGTTTCCTTGTCTGGGGAAATCAATACGTGTCCTGTCAAACTGGATATTACTGGATTTGAGTGATTCGTCATGAAAGTCGGAAATGGTGATATCCTGTAAGATTGCCAGGCATCAGAGGAATCAAAGGGAATTGTAATCATAATCTGGTTATTATCTACGTTTACTGTAATTAGACTGTAATAAAATTCTAACCTATGTTCGTCTAACAAAGGAACATAGCCTAGTTTATCCCTTCCGTTCTCCAGAATTAACTTTAAGTAACTTATAGGCAACAAATGGGGTGACAATACACCTTTAGTTGCTAACGTAATAGCTTCTACATAATCCTTGGATTTCTCAATGAAATGTGTAATTCTGTTATGTATGTGATCTATATTTGAATCATAATACGTTCATGTTGCCAACAAATCCTGTACTTCCATAATTTGAACGATATTATTTGAATGTTCATTTAATAAATCCATAATTTTATTGATTGAAGCTAACTGATTCCTTAGTTCTGACATAATCAATTCATCTTTATGAGTCAAGAACTCAATTTTCTCATTTTGATTACTAATTTTAAGACGATTGGAAATTCCTAAACCTAAACTTGCATCAGACCCAAAGATGCTTAATGCAGCATAAATAAACAGATTCCGTCTTTCTTTATGTTCGTGTCCTACAGTCCGCATCAAAAGGTCATAAGCCAAAGATCCTGTGTCGCCAGTCTTATTTTTCAAGTCATCAGATAGCATCTCTGCAACTTTTAATGTTGATCCAAGCAAACTCTCTGTAGTCAAATGAAAATGTCTTCTATGCAACTCATCCAATGATGCAGAAAACCTTGAAATGGCGGTTCTTAAGCTAATGACATCATTCTCTTGAAGAAAAATTGCTTGCATATTCACTTCTACAATTACGTTGGTTGATGTAATAAAAATGTCTTCTTGTCTTTCAACTATATTGCCATATTTAAAATATATATTTTTAGTCTTAGAGCTCATCCCATACGAGAAAAAATGTCTGAGCGAACAATATCACTCCCAACAACAAAAAATTCATCTTGGAAACCTGTAACGAGAAAAAATATATGTAATTACTCCTGTATTAAAAAGAAAACTTTTAATCACATAAAATAAAATAAAATTTTCCCTCACTTCTTTTCCTCTCTTTTCTTTTTAATTTCTTATTTGAGCCAATGGTACTATTCTCTCATCCGTGGGTTGGGATACGTTTTGAACTCTAAATCTATTGGCCGTTAATGTTTTCAAAATGTTAAATGGGCCTTCAAACTTAGGTGTTAGTTTATAATTGAGCCCTTTTCGGACATTGATTTGAATATATATGTTATCACCCACGGTATATGTTTTAGTTGGTTTCGCTATTTTATCATGATTCCTTTTTATTATGATTTGTGATTCTTCTAAATTCTTTCGAAGGATATCATATCGACTTATACTTGCATTTATACATTCTTTTAAAGGATTTGATAGATTAGTTGTAGGCGTTAATACATGGAAAGGTGTTCTAACTGGGGCACCATACAATGCTTCATGCGGTGACATTTTAATTGATATATGATAATAATGATTCAGAGTACTCAGTGCCGCCGGTATTGCAATATCCCAGTTGGGGTCTGATCCCCCTAGTGTTACCCTCAATATATTTAATATCTTCCTATTTGCTCTTCCCACTAGCCCATTCGACTCTGGGTGATATATCATGGTATTTATTTTCTTTATGTTGAGGAATTCACACAATGAGGTAAGAAAGTGATTATTAAATTCACCAACCGAGTCTGAGATTATCATGTGTGGAATTCCATGCTTACAAATGTAACACTCGTAAGACTTCCTAGCGCATTCAATCGTAGTTTTAGTTTTAAGCGCTATTACTTCTGTATATCGAGTTAAAGCATCTATAATTACTAAGAGGTGCTTATTTCCTCTGTCTGACTTGTAAAATCCTGTTAACAAATCTAAATGTATTCTTTAAAAGGGTTGATTGGGCATAGGATAAGCTCCTAGGCTGACAGGTGTTTTTGTATGCCCTTCGTTTTCCTGACATGTGCGACAATTAGCTATGTGTCTTTTTATATCTGTAAGCATTGTATGCCAATAAAAAAAAATGATTTGGCTTTCTGTGACATTAATGAGAACCCAGGGTGTCCATGTAATGGATTTGAATGCAACCAATTCAGGACAGTGGAAATAAGTGAGATTGGTACTACTACCTGGTCGTTAGTTACATGTGGTGTATTGCGGGTTTTCCTTGTCTCAGTCCTACACAGAATATTTTCTTTGATTATATAATTCTGCTGCTTATACTTTATATATTCCTTTTCTTTATGATTGTCTTTCAAAGCATTTATAATTGTTTCTATTTTCTGATCTTTTCTTTGCTCAGTCTGTAACAATTCAAAACTCCAGCCTAAATCTTCTTGTTCAGATATTGTTTTTTACAATAGGCATGGATGTTGATATATCTATTAATTCAGCTAAAGGCTCCGTACAAGATGACACGGGGTTGCGTGATAATGCATCCGCAATGATATTTGCTTTCCCAGATAAATACCCGATTCTTGCGCCAATATCTTGAATGATCAAATGCCACCGAGTTCTTTTAGGGCTGTGGTTGAAGCCTTTAAAGAACTCTGTTAGTGGTTTATGGTCAGTAAGAACCTTAATGGGATAACCGTAAATTATGAACTTAAAATGCACTAGCGAATTAACAATAGCTAGTCATTCCTTGTCTATTACTGCATACTTACTTTCGGAAGTTCTCAATTTTCGAGAATAGAAAGCTATCGGGAAAAATTGTTTATCATATTGCTGAAGCAATACCCCTCCTACTCCTAAGTCTGAGGCGTCTGTTGCAATGAAGAATTCCTTACCGAAGTCAGGAAATTTTAAGATAGGAGAACTACACAGTTCATCTTTCAAAGTATTAAACGCCTGTTGATGTTGCTCAGACCATATGAAATCTACGCCCTTCTTCGTAAGATCAGTTAAAGGAGAGGCTATTATTCGATAGTTGCGTATAAAACGCCTGTAATATCCACTACAACCCAGAAATTGCTGTATTCCCTTGACATTAGTAGGTATATGAAAATTACGTATAGCCGACACCTTATCATGGACTACTGTAAGACCTTGGCCTGACACCATGAAACCCAAATATATTAATTCTGTTTTGAAAAATTCACACTTACTAATCTTTACCCTTAAGTTATGTTGTCTTAATCTCTGTAGTACTAGTTCTAACTTACGTAGATGTTCTTCTAAGGTGTTGGAAAAGATTACAAGATCATCCATATAGGCATGCAATATATCCCCTAACAAGTCTCCAAACACTATGTTAATCATTCTTGTAAATGTTATAGGAGCACAACGTAAACCAAAAGGCATCCATAAAAATTCATAATGTTCCCTGGCTGTGCTGAAGGCTGTGTATGGGATACTATCTTCTTCTAATGATATCTGGTGAAAGCCTTTAAGTAAGTCCAAACTGGTAAAATATTTATTCTGACCTAACAAAGACAAAATATCGTCAGTACATGGCACTGGGAATCGATCAGGGATCGTTTCCTCGTTTAGACGACGAAAGTCGACGCAGATACGCCATGTTCGATCTTTTTTCGGTACAACTATTAAAGGAAAATTATAAGGGCTGTTTGATTTTCTAATGACTCCTTCCTCTAACATTTTACCTACTTCATCATTTATTTCATTCCGGAATTTCATAGGGAGTCTGTACGAGGGTATATATATAATTTTCTGCTTGTCCTTTAACCTTATTTGATGCTCGATCACATCTGTTTTTCCTAAGGATCCATCTGTAGTGGAAAAGACATCTTGATATTTAGTTAAAAGTTCAAAAATTTTCTGCTGAATTTCTTCGTCTTGAATGACCTTACTGATTTTTTTTTAATAGATCGCAAAAGGGATTAATCCGCAACTGATTGAGAGTGATTGATTTCAGCAACGGTAAGAATACGATGTTTATAAACTTCTACATCCAAGATATGTTGATTTTTGTGAATTACTAAAGTGTGATTTAAATGATTACAGACTTCGATTTTACATTGCTGATGTGAGCCTACTGTATAAATAGCTTGTGTGACAGACAATCCGTTAGTTTTCAAAGTATCGTAAAGGATTAATATTTCAGATCCCGGTAGTGTTTTCTTTATTTGCACTATTAAATTCGATGGTATGTTTGGTTCGATAGATTGCATACAAGATGATATTACTGGTGAACGAGAATTCTGCTGGGTCGCGTATATTATTTCTTTATTAGTGAGACAAGTTATTGGTTCTTCAACGTACGTTACGGTTACATTTGTCGTCTCCTTTTTATCCAAAACTGATTTTAAGGTATTAGAAGACTTATAGAATTTCCCTTTGATATACATACCGTGCTTGGCAGGAGCTAAGATAATGTTTTGATTTCCCATACATGGGTATCCTATAATTACAGCTGGATACATATTAATGTTTTTTACAACAACAAATGTATCGGCAAACGTGCGATTACCAACTCTGAACTGAATATGAGTTATGTCTATGACGTTTAATTCATTATTTCCTATACCTGAAAGTCTAATTCCTGATTTTTCAATCGGAAAGTTCGAAAACAACAAATGATGTGTCTTCAAATCCTTTATATAACGTGGACTACCAGAGTCAAAAAATAACGTAAAGGATTTGTGTTCTAAATTTACAGCATATAAGGTTGGCCGTAACTCATTTTGGCTTATTATTGTATGAATTTGTTGCAAATCTACGGGAGCATGCACTGTTTTACTTAATTCGGCCGTGTGTTTCATAGGAAAATCTATTGTCTCACAATTATCTGATAAAACATTAAATGGATTATTCAATACTATTGATGTTGACATGAATGACCTTGACCCAACATCACTCTCTTCCCCTCTAGAGTTAACTATGTGGTATTTGCTTTGCTCTGCACATTCTGAAAATTAGTCTGACCTTGCGAGGTCTGGTTTGATGGCCCAGGCTCAGCGATATTTGAAGAAGTGTTTGTTTGTTTTGGACTCTGAACTGCATTGATATTTGGTTGTTTCTTCTTACTGCTAAAATGAGGATTTTTCTTTTTATTTCCATATGGAACTGACTGTGGAATTGACTGTGTATTTCTAGGATATTGTTGTGTCTTACGCGAGTAACATTGACTATATGAATGTGTAGCAGTGTTGTGAATTGAGCAAAATTTTGTTCTGCAGTCTGCGCTTATGTGACCTTGACGTTTGCAGTTGTAACATGTCAATCCCGCTACTGGACTGCTAACTACATTCACTGTTTGTGGTTTTGTTTCATTCTTTGCAAAAACTTGAGTTAACACGGGATCGAGATCTGGACACTTGGACATGTGTTTCTTTATCTGTTTATAGACATCCAATTCCGTACTTGCAGGCGTTAACTTTTTATCAAAACACCGCACTAAAGCTTCAGGCAACATAAGTGTCATACAAGTTAAATACATTAATCGTAAAAAATCTTTCACGGATATGTTATCGTTAGTAACCCAAGTGGAATTACCTAAAATGTCCTGATATTCGTTAAGCCTATCAGCTATGAGAGCTGCTCTCTCAATAACATTAAGCCGATTCATAGTGGCTTGATTAGGTGTATTTCGTAACGTTAATACTACATCCAAGGCTTCCTCACCCCCATAGATCGCACGTAACCTAACTTTGAAATCATCCCAAGTAACTGCTTCTTGAAATGAAACACCTCTTAAATGCGCAATCGCATCTCCCTTAGAAAAATCTATAAAACTTTTAGCTTCTTGTAATTGTACAAAAGGGTCTACGATTTTTTTGGCATGACTCCACATTTTGTGGCAAGAACTCGTTGACCCGACCTTGAAAAGGAAGGATTGCTGACCTGGCATTTACAAGCGTCACAATTGGAAGAGGATTAGTCTGGCCTACACCACGAGATCCAGGGGAAGGGCTGACAACAGGAGTCATGACTGCTGTATTTTTTTTTTCCTATCTCTTTGACCCCTTGCAATTCTATCAAAATATCTACATAAGTACAGACGCCCACTGCGTAAACGCATATGTATAATAAAATTCCCCAAACAATGTTACTAATCCTAAAACATTTCCCGAGAATTTCTGAAAGAAAAAGGAATTAGCACAAAGAAAGAAAAATTCTAAATGAGAATTCAGAGTTTCCCTTAACAAAGATTAGCAATTCACTCACCCCAGTAATAATCGACTAACGACTCGTGATAACTACACTTCACTGCCCAAACTGGAATTAATTAAAAAAATCTGTACTTAGCTTATATATGGATCTGCGTGATGTCGACACGTCCTCTCTCTCTCTCCCTCTCTCTCTCTTGATGTTTCGTTAGCGATGTCTCGTTCGAGTTTCTTGTTGAATGTAGTTCTTCCTGGATATGTTTTGCAATTGTTGAACGCCAGTCCTTGGGTTTCCTAGGATGTTGATTGAAGATTCAGGTTGTATTCTAACATTTGTTGATGTTAGCTGTTTCGTTGGACTATAATACTTAGTCAAAATTGTAGATTCATGTAGATAATGTTGAGTTCTTGAAGATCTTTCTCTGGTTTTACAGCTTTTATTTTGAAGTCTTGAAGATCTTTCTCTGGTTTTAAAGCTTTTATTTTGAAGTCTTGAAGATCTTTCTCTGGTTTTAAAGCTTTTATTTTGAAGTCTTGAAGATCTTTCTCTAATTCTTAGAGTTTAACCGCTGTCTTAGAGTTTAACCGCTGTCTTAGAGTTTAACCGCTGTCTTAGAGTTTAACCGCTGTCTTAGAGTTTAACCGCTGCCACCATTTATTGGCGTGCTACTGTTATAAGCACACATTGAGTATGTGTTGTTTCAGATGTATGTAAATGGATAACAGAATACATCTTATTAGCTTTAAAGTGTTTATTCTATAAAAAACAACAGAGTTAAACATCTCCATCACTGGAGGAAGCTGGGTTGGTCAGACGACCAATTCTGGTGAAGTATAGATATGAACTGCCTAACTTATCGATATCACAGATATCGTAGGCTTAGTTTATTTTAGACACGTCACAAACTCGGAAGACACCTGCATCCGGTGACGTCACAAACTTTCACACGCTGAGACAATGTGTTGACGTTTAAGAAGAATGTCATATTGTCGAGGTTTGCATTGTATGTCCTGTTATGATTTGAATGACTACAGCAAGTCCCACGGTTAGCTCCTTCAACCAACATGACATATTACGTCATGTGTTTTAAACATGTAATATTAACTATTCTAACTATTACATTAGTAACGCTGGAGGAGGATCTATCAGCGGATTATGAGAGAGTGTAAAGGCTATTGTCTTGAAGGCCTATGAGTTAGTCCCTGAAGCTTATAGGCAACGCTTCCGGAACTTAGAAAAATGTAGGGAACAAACTTTTGTTGAATTTGCCAGGGTGAAGGAACAGTATGCTAGAGATTGGTTCAAGTCCAAGGAGGTGGGAGATTTTGAGAGATTGAAAGAGTTAATGTTGGTGGAAGAGTTTAAGAGGTGTGTCCCGGATAAACTGAAGGTCCACCTCGAAGAGTTAAAAACTCGAGACCGTTCAGGAGGTAGCCATCGCTAGTGACGAATATTGCTTGTCTCATAAGAGTGAGTTAGGGGGAGTAACAACAAATGTGAAGTCTAGTTGGGTTAAGATGGGTAGGAATAATAATGCTAATTCGAATAGTAATGCTAAGGTATTTAACAGAAATAATTATGGAAGTGATAATAATCAGGGTAATAATCAGGGTAATGCTAATAATAATTTTTCTCCTAACAGAGGTAATAGGCAAAATATATATAATCCAGAGAAATTGAAAACATTGACGTGTTTCTTTTGCAATAAGAAGGGACACGTAAAGAGCATGTGTTATACGTTTAGAAAATCCCAAAATGCAAATGTTAGGCCAGTGATGGGCAAGAAGAGAGAGAGAGAGAGAACCTACCCCAACAACATCCGTTGATCAATGACTACCTGGTTGTTTTGACAGATATTTGTCCTTCGGTAGTGTCTCCTTTGTCAATTCGTCTGAGAAAAGACGAGTGCATATTTTGCGTGATACCGATGCAGCTCAGTCTTTGATTCTAAGGGAGGCATTACTTTGTAATTTTGTACCGAAAAGTGGGGAATTTGTGTTATTGGCTGGTTTTCCTGATACTGTAAAGTCGTATGCTATTGAAAATTTTAATTTAATCTGCCCTTCCTTTGCAGGGAATTTGAAATTGGCCATAGTAGATAAATTCCTGGTTAAGGAGGTTGATGTTGTGATAGGGAATGATGTGGCTATGAAGAATAATAATTGTCCGATATTGATAAACCCTGATAGTGAAGTAGCAGCAGTTACTCGTTCTAGTGCTAGAATTGTTGACGCTGCAGAGTCAACAATTGATGTAGATTTAAGTAGTTTAGATCGTAGTGATAGCCTAGCTCTAGATCTTGGAATGGTAACGGACACATTAAATTGGACTACTGAAGAGCTAATCAAAGACCAGAAAAAGGAGTTTTGGGAACTCCCTATCGAGTCAGGGGAGGTGTCTGATATGACTGGTCCCAAATTTAAGATAATTAATAATATTTTATATAGGTTGAGTAGGCCTATGGGGGTGGATAATGTTGATTATGAAATTGTGAAACAGATAATGGTTCCCTTTGGTTACAGGAAGGAGTTAATGTCATTGGCGAAGGAAAGTGGTTTGGCCGGCCATATTGGAATTCATAAAACTTCTTGCAAATTGTTAGGGAATTATTATTGGCCGTAGTTGAAGGCAGATGTAAAGAAGTTTGTCAATAGTTGTGATGTGTGCCAGAGAGTCGGTAAACCCAATCAGCGGATTCCAAAATCGCCTCTATGTCCTATTTCTGTAGTTTCCGAACCTTTTAAGGAAGTCATTATTGATATGGTTGGACCATTACCGAAGACGCGTAGTGGTAATGAGTATATTTTGACAATCATGGATAGGATGTCTCGATATCCCGAGGCAATACCACTACGTACAATAAAAAGTGTTAAAATTGTAGATGTAATAATTGACTTTTTTACCAGGTTTGGGATGCCTAAGATTATTCAATCGGATTGTGGTTCTAATTTTATTAGCATGTATTTCAGAGATAAAATGGCAGAGTTAAATATAAAACATGTGACCTCTTCTCCATATCATCCAGAAAGTCAGGGAGCTCTGGAGAGATTTCATCAGACCCTGAAATCTATGGTAGAGAAATATTGTTTGATTAATGGTTCTGAATGGGGTAAGGAATTACCTTATTTGTTGTTCGCTTTTCGTTCTGTCCCAAGTCAGTCTTTAGGTTTTTCGCCTTTCAACCTTTTGTTTGGCCATTGTGTTCGAGGTCCTCTTGATGTGGTTCGTGAGTCTTGGGAGGGAGACGTCACTGAGGTTAATTTATTGGATTATGTGTCTAATCTAGGCGATAAATTAACCAAGGCCTGGTAATTTGCGGGTGAAAATTTATTATGTAGCCAAAAATTAATGAAGTTCTTTTTGATAGAAGGTCCAAGGCACGCGACTTTGCGGTAGGCGATAAAGTATTGGTTTTGTTACCCTTCCCAGGGAATCCATTGAAAGCTTCTTTTTCAGGTCCTTGGAAAATTTTGAAAAAAGTAAGTGAAGTTAACTATTTAGTGGAGACACCTCAAAGAAGGAAACCTTTTCAACTGTGTCATGTAAATATATTGAAGGCCTATATGGAACGGGAAAAAGTCATTCCTGTGGCAACCATTGGGAATACGGTAGATTCTGAGAACAATAACCATTTTTATTTTTCAGAGGGGGAGGGTATTTATGATAATTGTTTTAATGGATGTGAATGGCGGTCGGATAACAGAAAGTCTTTGAAAATTTTTTTGGGAGTAATTTCACATTTAGGTAAGGAAGAACAAAGGTCTTTGAAAAATTTAGTATCTAATTATAAAGAATTATTTTCGGATGTACCGGGTAGGACTTCGGTCCTTGAACATGATGTAGAGGTAGGTAGCGCCACTCCTGTGAAACAATCTCCTTACAGGTTGAATCCCTTCAAAAATGAGGTTGTAGCAAAGGAAGTGGTTTATATGCTAAAACATGACCTAATTGAACCTAGTCAAAGTCCTTGGTCATCACCTGTTGTATTGGTAAAGAAATCCGACGGTGATTTCAGGTTATGTTTTGATTACCGTAAGTTGAATGAGTTATCTAAATCTGATTGTTATCCATTACCTCGAATTAAGGATTGTATTGATCGAATGGGGAAGGCCAAATACATTAGCAAATTCGATTTGTTGAAAGGTTATTGGAGGGTTCCTCTTTCAAAGCAGGCAAGGGCCCTGTCTGCTTTTGTAACACCACAGGGATTGTTTCAATGTAAGGTTATGCCGTTTGGTATGAAGAACGCGGCTGCCACCTTTCAGAGGTTAATGAATACTTTAGTCCATGGTTTAGAAGGATGTGTTGTGTATATTGATGATATTGTTATTTATAGCAATGATTGGGAAACCCATTTAAAACGTATTAGGCACTATTTGAGGTGTTGAAAAAGGCAAATTTGGTAATTAATTTAAAGAAAAGCGATTTCGCAAAGGCGAAGGTGGTATATTTGGGTCATGAGGTTGGTAATGGTAAAGTTGCTCCTAAGCAGGCCAATATCGAAAGTATTGAAAACATGGTAGTCCCTAAATGTAGGAGGGATGTCAGAAGATTCCTTGGTTTGAGTGGGTACTACCGTAGGTTAGTTAGGAATTTTTCGGATATAGCCGATCCGTTAACAAATCTCTTGAGAAAGAAAGTAGCATTTGTCTGAACGGATGAAATGCAAAGGGCTTTTGATAATTTAAAAAGAGTTTTAATTAATTTTCCTGTCTTGAGAGCTCCTGATTTTGACCTTCCTTTTTCTCTTGCCACGGATGCAAGTGACGTTGGTGTAGGAGCGGTGTTGTTGCAGAATGACGAGCAGGAAGTTTCTCATCCTGTCGCATTCTTTTAAAAAAAATTGTCCTCCGCCCAACGTAGGTATTCAACTGTGGAGAAAGAGA
>NC_090736.1:16644397-16666897 GCF_036898095.1 Palaemon carinicauda | reverse complement strand
AATAATTCCATGAACATTACGTAAACAGGGCATTTCAACAGTCTCACCTTTGTTCCTTCATTTGCACTAACCCTTTCCCTGCAAGAAATATGTAGTCCAGTAATCACCTAATACACTCCTAATTGACTACTATAGATAATTAATACTTCTAACAAATTTTTTAAACTTAATTTCCTTTTTTTTTTGGGGGGGGGGGCTTCTCCTTTTCTGTGACTTAATTTCTCTTATTATATTTACATTAAAATATTCACTTTTAAGATACTTATGGTTATCAACCACTCACATTTTCACACAATCTACACTATCATTCATTACGACACCATTCTTTTTACATATACTCTCATTATCTTTCTCTTGTTCAAATGTTTTGTTAATTTTTCCTCGTAAAATATTCTATAACCTATTACCAGCATCTGCAGTTTCTCTTTACTGTTCTCAATCAGCACATCGTCATATGCAGATGTTATCCCCTCAATCTTCCCTTCAAAACCTTTTTTTTTTTTTAAAGAATGTTTTCTTATCTCCAATATTATTTTTCTTACCTCACATTTCATTCTATTTATGATGAACATCATGAAAGTAGAATGCACTTTTGTCTCGAACCCAATATTACACCATAAAGTTATCCTTCTACCTACATACTTACACATGCTTCACTTCCATCATAGAAGCCTTTCATCCTATCGATAATTTATGCCATGTTTTCTCAACAGTCAAGTAAGGTTTACAGCTAAAACGAGAGTAGAGCTATTGCAGTGTTTTGTAATTCCAATAGATAAGGAGTATAAGGAACTATGTCCAAGGCAGAAAAGTGACTAGTCTAAGTTATATGATTCCCACTGGAAAGAAATGCCTCTCCCACTTGAGGTCTTTCAGCTATCACATAGGTCAAGTCGGTTTATTATTGAAGACTGCTAATGACCCAATAAAACCTGGAAAATAGTATCCTAGGCAGTGTCTAAAGCTTTGAGAGCAGATGTATTGTACACCAAGAAGAACAGTACCTATTTTACAGTCATGGGCCATTCTGTAGGAGGAAATGGCCTCCTTTCTTGGAGGCTTCCTCTCACAATTTCAGTCTTGTAGGGTTCCGGGAAAAGAAAATAATTGTCACTGCTTAGTACGAGATACCAAATGGAGAGGGCCAATGTGCTTGTAGCCTCCTACTCTGCTTCGTATAACTATGTAAAAATGCACACATACACACAAACATAGGCGCACACATACTCATACATCACACACAAACACACACACACACATTATATATATATATATATATATATATATATATATATATATATATATATATATATATATATATATATATATATATATATATACACACACACACACACACACACATATATATATATATATATATATATATATATATATATATATATATATATATATATATATATGTGTGTGTGTGTGTGTGTGTTTGTGTGTGCAATTTAAATGTATGTATGTCTGTGGTCCCTTTGCATATACAAAGATTAAAACAGCATTGCTTCCCTAAGCGCACACAGTCAAAACACCGAAATATTCACGTGAGCAGGACAAACCCCGTTGCGTACATAGACCATATTTATGAAAAGTGCAACGGCCGCTGTCCTCTATGGATATGCTGTCTCTTCCCGTATTCCCCAACCCACCCACCCACCCACACCGCTCACCAGTCATTAAGCCACACCCAACCTCATTCTACTCCCATAAGAGCTTCCAAGAAAAAAGTTTATCCTTATGACTCCTTGACTTCTTCTCATTTCCCATAACTTCGCATCACACGACGCCATTGAGAGCCCGAGTCCGTCGCTTCATTTACTTTTTATTGTCTTTTTTTTAAGGAAAGAGGTAATTCTCACTTTCTGCTCTTCTTTTTACGGATGAGAGGATATACAGCCGGGTTGCAGGACGGAGTGGTAGTTATGTTGGAGTGCGAAGAGAGAGAGAGAGAGAGAAAAGAAAAGACAAAAAAGGACAGTGGAGGGGCTTTCGTTTGGTGGTATTAAAATTCTTTAATCGGGAAGTCAAGTGTTATTTTTTTTTTTTTTTTGATTCTCCAAAAATAAGCTTTTCTGTGGTGATTAGATGTAATTACTTTGATAATGTTTATATACCTCTACTTAAGTGGGAAACTATAGTCCTTTTGTAAAGCCCTATGTTTGCGTGGCTACCGAATTTTATCGTTATGGAAAAACTATACAACCCACTCGATATTCTAATTTTAAGGTCAGCAAAGGTCTTTGTTGCAGATTAAAAAACATTTGCTTCTCTAACAACCAAATATCTTTTATTTGCTCTATGATTTTCTTGGTTTTAGTGGTACTTAATCAACAACAACAACAACAGCATGTTCATGAAACGATTCGTTCCAGTATTCACAGAATGTTTTGTTTTGGTAGCTGCTGAGGGCCATTTCTTATGTCGCTACTTAACCCTGTTTTCTAAGTGCCTACTTTAAGCTTGAGTAGTTTGTTTCAGTGGCCACTAAAGTACTCTGTTTTGGTGTTCATACATGCTTTCATTTTGATGGCCACTAAAGTTTTTTTTTTCATGGGAGGTCACTGTCAGCTCTTGTTTAAGTTGCATTTAGAGACTCGTTTTGCTGGGGCTAGAGGCCCAAATTTTTGTAGTCACCACAGACTTTTTAGGTGATCTCTGCAGGCCCGTGATTCGGTAATCTCTACAGCCTTGTTTTGGTGACCTCTGGGAGCCCGTGATTTGGTAATCTCTACAGGCTTGATTAAGTGACGCTGGAGGCCTGTAATTTGGGGGTAATCTCTAGACTTGTATAGGTGACCTCTGAAGGCCCCTGATTTGATGATAATCTCTACAGACTTGTTCAGGTGACTCTGGGGGACTTAACTTGTGGCCATCTCTACTGACTTGTTTAGGCGACAGTGGAGGCCCCTAATTTGGTAATCTCCATAGACTTGTGTAGCTGACTGAAGGCCCGTAATTTAGTAATCTCCGTAAACATGTTAGGTGACTGGAGGCTACTAATTTGGTTATCTCCACAGACTTGTTTAGGTGACTCTGGAGGCCCGAAATTTAGTGGTAATCTCTACAGATTTTTTAGGTGACTGTAGAGGTTTGTAATTTGGTGGTAATCTCTACAGACTTTTCTAGGTGACCTCTGGAGGCTTGTAATATCATGGTAATATTTACAGACTTTTTTAGTTGACTCTAGAGGACTGTAATTTAGTGGTAATCTCTTCACACTTGTTTAGTTAACTCTGAACGCCCGTAATTTGGTGGTAATCTCAACAGACTGGTTTAGTTGACTTTGGAGGACCGTAATTCAGTGTTAATTCCTATAGACTTGTTTAGTTGATTCCAAAGGCCCATAATTTAGTGGTAATCTCTACATACTTGTTTTTTTTTTTTACTTTGGAGGACCGTAATTTAGTAGTAATCTCTACAGACTTTTTTAGTTGACTCTGAAGGCCCGTAATTTAGTGGTAATCTCTAAAGATTGTTTAGTTGACTCTGGAGGACTGTAATTTAGTGGTAATCTCTAAAGATTGTTTAGTTGACTCTGGAGGACTGTAATTTAGTGGTAATCTCTAAAGATTGTTTAGTTGACTCTGGAGGACTGTAATTTAGTGGTAATCTTTACAGGTTTGTTTATTTGACTTTGGAGGACCGTATTTTAGTAGTAATCTCTAAAGATTGTTTAGTTGACTCTGGAGGACTGTAATTTAGTGGTAATCTCTAAAGATTGTTTAGTTGACTCTGGAGGACTGTAATTTAGTGGTAATCTCTAAGAATTGTTTAGTTGCGTCTGGAGGACTGTAATTTAGTGGTAATCTCTACAGGTTTGTTTATTTGACTTTGGAGGACCGTAATTTATTGGTGTTCTCTACAGACGCAGACTTGTTTAGTTGACTCTGGAGAACCGTAATTTAGTGGTAATATCTACAGACTGGTTTAATTGACTCTGGAGGACCGTAATTTAGTTGTAATATCCACAGACTTGTTTAGTTGACTCTGGGGGACCGCAAATTAGTGGTAATCTCTATACACTTGTTTAGGTGACTCTGAAAGCAAGTAATTTAGTGTTAATCTCTACAGACTTTTTCAGTTGACTCTGAAGGCCCATAATTTATTGGTAATCTCTATAGACTTGTTTAGGTGACCCGTAATTCGGTGATAATCTCTACAGACTTGTTTAGTTGACTCTGGAGGACCGTAATTTAGTGGTAATCCCTATACACTTGTTTAGGTGACTCTGAAAGCCCGTAATTTAGTGATAATCTCTACAGACTTGTATAGTTGACTCTTGATGCCCTTAATTTAGTGGTAATCTCTACAGACTTGTTTAGGTGACTCTGAAGGCCCTTAATTTAGTGGTAATCTCTACGGACTTGTTTGAGTGACTCTGAAGGCCCTTAATTTAGTGGTAATCTCTACAGACTTGTTTAGTTGACTCCAAAGGTCCGTAATTAAGTGGTAATCTCTATAGACTTCTTTAGGTGACCCGTAATTTAGTGGTAATCTCTACAGATTTGTTTAATTGACTCTTGATGTCCGTAATTTAGTGGTAATCTCGACAGTCCTGTTTAGGTGACTCGGAAGGCCCTTAATTTATTGGTAATCTCTACAGACTTGTTTACGTGACTGTGAAAGCCCGTAATTCTGTGGTAATCTCTACAGACTTGTTTAGTTGACTCTGAAGGCCCATAATTTAGTGGTAATCTATACAAACTTGTTTATTTGATTTTGGTGGACCGTAATTTTGTGGTAATCTCTGCAAATTTGTTTAGGTGACTCTGAAAGTCCGTAATTTAGTGATAATCTCTACACACTTGTTTATTTGATTCTGGAGGACCGTAATTTTGTGGTAATCTCTACAGACTTGTTTAGGTGACTCTGGAAGTCCGTAATTTAGTGTAAATCTCTACAAAATTGTTTATTTTATTCTGAAGGCCCGCAATTTAGTGGTAATCCCTACAGACTAGTTTAGGTAACTCTGCAGGCCTGTGATTTAGTGGTAATCTCTACAGACTTGTTTAGGTGACTCTGGAAGTCCGTAATTTAGTGTAAATCTCTACAAAATTGTTTATTTTATTCTGAAGGCCCGCAATTTAGTGGTAATCCCTACAGACTAGTTTAGGTAACTCTGCAGGCCTGTGATTTAGTGGTAATCTCTACAGACTTGTTTATGTGACCTCTGGAGGCCCGTGATTTGGTGTTAATCTCTATAGACTTGTTTAGGTGACCTCTGGAGGCCCGTGATTTGGTGATAATCTTTATAGACTGGTTTAGGTGACCTCTGGAGGCCCGTGATTTGGTGATAATCTTTATAGACTTGTTTAGGTGGCCTCTAAAGTCCACTGTCGTATTGGTTAAAAGACATTGTTATTTACGTGTCCTTAAAGGAAATTGGAACCTGGTAAATACCTTTCTATACATATCATGATGTGGATGACAATAGAAAACAATAAGAGCAAATAAATGGTTATTTTTTCCTCCTATTCGATTTGATGCATGGAATTTGGCCTTATGAACCAGTGCTGGGGCCAGGAGTCCAATCAGCGACGAGGTGTAACTGTGGTAAACTCAGCAGTTGCATAGTGAAGAATTAATGTAGTGAGTTTGAGCGCCCAGAAGGAGGAAAGGGGGAAAGAGTTGAGGGGAAATTGATTGATTGATTGATTGAAAGTTTTCTGGCATCCTGACATCTAAGGTCATTGACGCCGATTGAGGTGAAATAAAAAGCTAAAAAGAGGGTACTTGAAGATCATGATTATTATTATTATTATTATTATTATTATTATTATTATTATTATTATTATTATTATTATTATTATTAAAAGGAATTTTTTCAAAGACTCTATTGCAATGCCCACATTGCACCGCAAGATGTGCACTGACAGCACCACAGGCCTACGGACCACAGACTTCCATTTACAGTAAATGTGAATGGAATAGGAATAGATTGATTTTTATTAAAATTTTCATTAATCGCTAGAATTATCACTAAGATTCGTTAAAATATGACGAGGTTCAAAGAAATGCAACAGAGATCTCAAGTGGACCGACACTCTTAACATCACTTTTCTAAGTAACATCTCTTTTCAAAGTGACTGCCATTTCACCTCTTGCGTCAGATTATTTCAATTCTTTTATGTGAATGGATGTAAAGTCAAGTAGGAATCATAAGTAGACTATCAAAACATAAGATTAACCTACTTCACTCATCAAGCTATCTTTTATCTAATTATCTTGATTAGTATCCTACTCAAATTATTGAAGATTTAAATACATTCACACGCACAAAGCATGATATACAAAAATAGAAAAAAATAACTACAAACACATCAATTATAAATGTGATAAAAAACGGATTTTGAGCGAAGCGAAAAATCTATTTTTGGGTGAGATAGCCATGGCGTCCTGATGGAAGGTTCCTGTTTGGTAGCTTCCTTGGGTATAAGACTACTAAGATATTCCCAGAGAATTTAACCACAGGTTATCACAGAATTCTAACTTCTGGAGCGAGTATCTCAAAGGTTTCCCTTTAAGACATCGTAATACAACAGGGGACACGCATGTCTGAACGTGCCACATAGCTATCTCCACCCCGAACAGAGTTAATGCTTCGGTGTGTAAGGGCTGAGAATAGCTGGGAGCCGTTCCACAGCTAATCTCACTCGTGGCTACTACTGATACTCGAGACGTAAACAAACGGACGCCATTGCTCTAATGACGTCACGCGCGTCTTTATCCTGGCGCCAGTTGCTGCCCATCACCATGATACAATTGTGTAGGGTGGGAACAAACTGGACGAAGTAGTAGGGAGGGTCCATCAGGACGCCATGGCTATCTCACCCAAAAATAGATTTTTCGCTTCGCTCAAAATCCGTTTTTTGGGCTCAAGCCATGGCGTCCTGATGGAAGAGTACCAGAGAATCAATGTATCGTGGTAGATTTTCCCCCAGAGTTAAGTGCCTAGGCATTGACACAACAGCAAAGTAATCTTAGGTAAGAACCATAGGAACGAAGTATCCTGCCCCCCATTGGTAGGAAGTTCCCATGGGCTATGCCGACGTCAAAGTGGTATTGAAGGGCTATTCATCTTGACAGAAGAACTTTTAAGAACTTGGAGATGAAGCAGAATGTTTGATATTTGTATAGGAACATTCTGAATTAGGCCAGTGGTGGTTGGGCACTGTGTATAGAGTTCATCTCCTGATTATCAGAAGTAAGTATTCGTGTAGGAACCTTACTGAGACAAGGTGAATATAATTTAGGATTAGACATCTTAAATTCTTCATGACCATAAGAGAGGAGGAATAAATAAAACTATGACAGTATGTATTTCATAGTAGGTAGGAGCTGAAAGAGACGCATAAGTAATAAAATAGAAATTTTATTTCACAATGCAGAAATTAAATAATTTACAGCAAAAGTAAAGTTCATTTACAGTAATAATAATGTACATAGAATTAAAGGCTTGCTCTTGAATCTGAAAAGGAATTTCAGGATTAGTAGGTACTCGTTCTCGAGGAACGCAAGTCTTTAAACAACACATCATGCTCAAGGCATGCGGCACTTGTGTGACACTATGACATTTCACCTGGGATAAGAACAGTTATAAAAGCACTAAGTGTTTTTAGACATCACTATGAATCGCTCGAGGGTCAACATAGGCACCCGAAGAGTTAGAGTCCCAAGTAACTCACTGTTCTACGCAGAGTTAGGTGCAGGTTTCATAACACTACCTGCGGCTACCACAAAATGTTTGATTTCGTGCACTTGTTTCGCATAATGTTTAAAGAAAACTCGCGAGGACTTCCAGCCCGTAAAGTTTTTAAGGCTCTCGAAGTCCATGCTCTGAAAGAAGTTCAGAGACGATGCCACTTTTCTAGGATCATGACCAGCGGGTGTACTGTTCGGATCCGCTCTGCGAATGAAGTAGGTGATTTTCGCTCTTAATTGTTTCAGTGACAGGTCGCTGCCCGATGTTTCTCCTTTGAAGAGTTGGCCTCCACCAAAGTTCGAAGTTCTGCGAAGATAGACCTTGAGACTCTCTACTGGACATAGAGAGACATCCTCCTTCAGGGGGCATATTCTCCAAGGGCCCCATCTTTTGGTGGGTAATTCGTTTTTAGCGAGAAACGTCGGATCAGGGGAGAGGGTCACTTCTCCTGAATCAGCAAACAGGATGTGTCCCTCTTCTCTTGATAATGCCACTATTTCGCTGACTCGAGCTCCCGAGGCGAGAGCAAATAAAAATATAACTTTTTGAGTCAGATCCTTGAGGGGGCATGAATCGTTGTCCAAGTTGGAGGCGAAATGGAGTACCTTGTCTAGTGACCAGGAGATCGGTTTCGGAGGGGGTGCTGGGCGTAGGCGAGCACATGCTTTAGGTAATTTGTTAAAGATGTCGTTGGACAGATCAATTTGGAAAGCATATAGAATTGGTCTAGTCAAAGCCGATTTGCAGGTTGAAATCGTATTGGCTGCTAATCCTTGTCCATGAAGGTGAATGAAGAAGGACATATAGAAATCAATGGTGATTTCTTTAGGATTTTTTGCTTTAACAAAGGAGACCCATTTCCTCCAGGATGATTCATATTGCCGTCTCGTGGATTCGGTCTTGTATTCCTCTAGGAAGTCTAGACTTTTCTTCGAGATCCCAAACCTCTTCTTTGCGGCAAGGGAGAGAAAATCATGAGATGAAGGTCCTTGATTTTCGATGATGAAGCGAAGACAGTCGACTTCTGTACTTGTTGAGAGAGAACTGGGCCCGGGAGAGGGATCAGCTTGGGCTGCAGCTCCAGGACCAGGGGGTACCAGTTGCTCCGAGGCCACTTGGGAGCCACTAGGGCCGCTGTCCCTTTGAAGGTTCTCAGTTTGGAGAGGACTTTCAACAGAAGGTTGGTGGGAGGGAACAGGTATATCTTGGACCATCTGTTCCAGTCCAGTGACATGGCGTCCACCGCTTCTGCTTTGGGGTCCTCGTACGGGGCTACGTACAGAGGAAGTTGATTGTTGTCGCTCGTTGCAAAGAGATCTATCTGAAGTTCTGGGACTTGATGAGAGATGAAGGAGAATGATCTTGCGTCTAGAGACCATTCCGACTCTATCGGGTTTGTCCGAGATAGAGCATCCGCTGTCACGTTGCGGAATCCTTGTAGGTGAACTGCAGACAGGTGCCACTTCTTCTTCTCCGCCAGACGGAAGATTGGGAGAAGCACCTGATTTATCTGGGGCGATCTTGAGCCTTGGCGATTGAGACAACGAACTACCACCGAGTTGTCTAGGGTTAGACGGATGTGGATCGAGGGCGGCGGGGATAACTTCTTCAGAGTAAGAAGGACCGCCATGGCCTCCAAGATGTTTATGTGGAACGTCTTGAATAGTGGAGACCAGGTCCCTTGAGCTTGTTTCAGGTTGGAGTGACCTCCCCAGCCTTCCAGTGAGGCATCCGTGTGGATGTTGAGTGATGGAGGAGGGTGTTGGAGAGGAATGGACCTTTTCAGGGCCTTTGCTTCCGACCACGGCTTTAGGAGGCGTCGAAGTCTGTTTGGAAGCCGTCTCTTGAGGTCTCTTCGAGCGATGGATGCCGATCGTCTCCAGACTCCCGCGGCATCCTTTAGCTGTGCGCGAAGCACTGGGTTTGTCACTGAGGCGAATTGTAGAGAGCCTAGAACTCGTTCCTGCTGTCGTCTTGAAATGCGTTTGGATTTCAGTAGTCGCTTGACAGACCCTGCTATTTCCTTCCTTTTCTTCTGGGGGATGGAAAGGCGGTGTGACTGAAGATTCCAGTGGATTCCCAGCCACTGAAACTTCTGAGCTGGAGAGAGGCGAGATTTCTTCTCGTTGATCTTGAATCCCAGGTGTTCTAGGAACTGGGTAACTTCGTTGCAAGACTTTGCACACTCTTCGGGCGATGGAGCCCAGACTAGCCAGTCGTCGAGGTAGGCCATCACCTGGACGTTTCTTAGGCGGAGCTGTTGTACTATGGCATCCGCCAGCTTTGTGAAGATCCGAGGGGCCACATTGAGGCCGAATGGCATGGCCCGGAAGGCGTAGCTTTTCCTTTGGAGTCGAAATCCTAGGTAGGAGGAAGCATGATGGTTCATTGGAATGTGCCAATAGGCATCCGCCAGGTCTATAGAGACCGTGTAGGAACCTTGAGGCAGAAGGGTCCTTATTTGTTGAAGCGTCAGCATCTTGAATTTGTTGTTCTCTATGAACTTGTTGAGGGGGGATAAGTCCAGAATGACTCTGAGCTTGTCTGAGTCCTTCTTGGGAACGCAAAACAGTCTCCCTTGGAACCTGGTGGACTTTACCTTCCTTATCACCTTCTTGTTCAAGAGGTCTAGAACATATTCTTCCAGAATGGGGGTCGATTGTTGAAAGAACCGCTGGAAGATTGGGGGTGGTTGCACCCAACTCCAGCCTAGACCGTTCTTGATGATGCTGTGTGCCCAGGGATCGAAGGTCCAACGATCCTGGAATTGGCGGAGTCTTCCTCCCACCGGAAGCACTTCATTGCTTCTGGTGTCCCGAGGACTTGTTGCCTCGGCCGCTAGCTCCCTTTCCTCCTCTACCTCTGGAGGGACGACGAGATGCGTCTCTGCTTGCACCCCTGGACGAGCCTCTACCTTTGGCATGAAAGGTAGTGGATGGTTGCTCAAAGGCAGGGGTGAAGACCGGTGACTGTGACAACACCGGTTGGGGGACCAATTGAAAGGTCTGCTGTGGTTGGGCAACCACTTGGGAGGTAGCGGGTCCCGGAAACTGACGTCGTTGTTGACGTTGCTGGGGTTTTGGCTTCTGAGGTTTCCTCTTAGGCTGAGGTCCATCGTCCTGAGAGGGTTTCCTTTTTCTGGACATGCCCCACTTGTGGAGAAGGTTCCTATTCTCCGTGGCGGCTCTGTCAGTTATTTCCTTGACAAGGTCAGAAGGAAACAGGTGCTTTCCCCAGATGTTGGAGGAAATCAGCCTCCGGGGTTCGTGTTTCACGGTGGCACCGACAAACACGAATTCACGACAGGCTCTACGAGCCTTTATGAAATGGTACAAGTCCTTCATTACTGTAAGTAAGTGGGATTTGGCTAGTACCATGTAGTGATCAGGTACTCTTGTGTCACAGGCCATAACTTCAAGTTGGACTTGATGAGAAAGAGATGCCGCAAGCCTCTCCTTCGTGTCTTGTTCCCGGCGAAGGAGGTGATCATTGAGCTTAGGGAGGTCCTCATTAAACTGACGTCCGGCGACGTCAGGATCGAGTCTTCCCACGACGAAAGTATGTTGAACATCTTTCCATTGTCGCGTGTCAGGGGGTGTCACGATGGAGAAGGGTCTGCACTCCTCCAGTGCAGGGCAGGGTTTTCCTTCTTCCGCCGCTTTAAAGCATGCAGCTAAGGCCTTTTCCAAGAAAGGAAGAACCGCAGTGTCAGGTGCGACGTATGTAGGATGCTTCTTGCTCAAGGCAGGAAGCTTAGAGCAGGTAAAGCCCCTGCTCTTAAATGCGGAGGCTAGCATAGCCTGGGCCTTTGCGAGATCGAACACTATCTCTTCTTTAGGTTCGGTCTCCTCCTTCGAGGCAGGTTCGGAACGAAGCCGGACGTAACAGTCCGGGTAGGCCTCGAAGCTTGGGAAGAACTCCACATCTTCCAACGGGACCGTGCCAATCTTGTCACTAACAAAGATCCTGCCGGTCGCAATAACCATATGCTCTGCATACCTCCACGGGTTGGCATGAGAGCAAGCTGGGAGATCCTTAACCGAGATCTTCTTCGGTTCTCTGGATCCAATCATTGACCTGATGGACTCCTGGTTCTCCTTCAGTCTGTCGTCCATGACAGCTCTAATCAGCCGGATCAGTTCTTGGGTAGACGAAGAGGGATCCGGGGTCGAGGAGGTAGACGGAATGGACACATCCGTCGGTGTAGGAGTAGGCGGAGGGATGGATGAGGGAGGAGCTCCAAGCTCCGACTCGGTGTATTCCACCTTGTCTTCATCCTCTTCGGCTCCTTGAGCCATAAGCGTCTTCTCCGTGTCTTCCGAGACGTCAGAGATCTGTTCATCATCCTCGGAATCTAAACGACACTCATGCATGGACTGAGCCATGACCACATCAGGTTCCACCGTAATTTGGACAGTGGGGATGGCTTCTTTCGGAACCACTGAATCAGGGGAGGCCTTAGGGAACAACAGGGACCTCAGTTCTTCGGTGGCCAGGTACGGTCCGGTAGCATTTTTCTGAAAGCCACGCACCCACTTGCGCAGCTTTTCACGAGAAATGTCTCTAACCTCCGCTGAGGGAGGGTTATGGAAGGCCTCAACTAGGTGGGCCTGGCAGACCGTACAATCCAGTGGATTCCAGAACTTCAAATCCCCTTTCTTGTCTGCACAAGGGGCGTGAGTCCTGCTAGCCGTATGCCCGTAAAACTGCGGGCGTTTCACAGCGCAGAAGGCGAAATCACACTTCATCTGCTCCTCCTGTGGAAGAAAGAGAAAATGAGTATGGGGGAGTCATAGGAATGGCTCTTAAACTAAGTTAATATTAATCATTAATTTTAACTTAAAGAAGGTGTGATGCATAGAGAATGAAAACAGTAAAGGAGAACACGCTCCATGCATCTCGCCCGGCTGGTTACCATAAGCTTGGTCCTGGGATAATCCAAATGACCGAGATCATTGGATATAGTTTCCTAGGATTCCCATTATATTGGAACTCCATGGAAAGCCAAGGACAAGGTTGGGATCGAATTCATTCGGTTCCCAGTTAAGAGCCAGAAGGCCTCATTAAAGGTAACTGCTTCTGGCAACCAGCCGTGCTAAGATGCACATAGCATGCTGGAATTAGAAGAATGCAAAGAGACAGCATGATCACTAATAGAGCAGTACTAGGTACTGATCTTAAAAGCAAAGCAGCTTATCTATTTGCTATGTAGGGCTATCCTAGTCTTATGATAGCTACAGTAAGGGGGTGCAAGTATTCTTGACGCCTCTGGGGCATCCGGCAAGCCGCCGGCATGCCGGAGTCCGCTCCAGCATAGATTCTGGCATTAGAACAGACAATTTTCAAAAGTCAGTTAGATACCAGGATGGCGGCCGCCGGCACAACGGCGGCACGCCGGCAGGGAGCGGCGGCTCCGGCAGCCGGAGGATGCCAGATTGGTGACTGGGATAAGGATGGTACAGGTAGTATCGGGTTGCCGGCAGTACATGCCGGCACTCCGGTGATCGACCGGCAAGCGGACGAATAGATAGGAGTAGGGGAGCCGCCGGTAGTAGCCGGCGGCAGCCGGCAGTCCCTCGGTACACGGGGGCTGGCGGCAAGGGTAGGGAAGTCACCAAGAGGGAGGCAGGTATTGCCGACAGTAGAGGCGGCAAGAGACCGGCACCCGGATAGATAGAGAGACAGGGGGAGGGGGGAAGGGATGCAGGAAGTACCGTCAGGGTTCCAGACATCCCTCCCCCTCCCTGAGAGGGTGTACCCATGATAGAGACAGGCTCTAACATCCATAAGCAGGGGTCACTAGGGACCGGGAGCAGGTAGCCCAAGGGAGGGCTAGGGAACACCCAAGAGGGGGGGGGGAGACTCCCCTATGCAGAACTACACTAGTAACTAACCTTATAGGACACTATGAAGGTATATGTACCAGAGCGGACTGCACAGGGAAGCTCGGGTAGCCCTACTCATCCACCCTAAGGAGGATTTGTAGGACAGGGGACAGATGAGTATAAACTAACCTAAGCATAGGCTAGGCTATACAAGAGATAGGTGGGGAGGGAGAAGAGAGAGGTCTTCCCAGGAAGGGTTTCTGTACCAGAGCGGCCACTAAGGGAAGGGAGGACACTCCCTAACCTAAGATCAGGCTGATCGGCTAAAACGGTGCAAGAGTACAGTTTCAGCATGGAACAGAGAAACCTTCCTAACCCGACCTAGAACAGGGCTAAAAGTCCTGAACTAGGCAAGGAAGAAGACATATCGCTATAGCAGGAAAGTCATAGACTATCCTAGCTATAGAGGTAGGCTAGCCTAACCTCACTCTCAGACGCAATCCTAAAGGGGGTTCATTCCTTTAGGGAGGACTGAGAGGCGATATATATATATATATACTCTATTAGACAATTAATCCCTTTACTCAGAAAAGGGATCAAGGCTAAATAGAGGGAATGCCAAGGCGGGGGATGAAGGAAGCATATAGGGGTCCTAAGGTTAGGTTAGGCTAGAAAGAATCACTGACTAGCCTATCCCCTATAGGGTCCCTGAAGGCGAAAACATTTGCATCACTAGTCAAAAGTATTGTAAAATAATAATGCCACTATCTTCATAACTTAGTCTAGGATCACTAATAAATCATGCATGAACACTTGTATGTAGGCTCCTGGCCTGGGGGCTATAGTAGCCGACTGGTATGAGGTCAATCGATGACCGATAAAAAGCGTCTAAACACGATATAAAAGTTCCTAGCTATGAAGACTAAATAAACTAATGTATTCGATTAGTATATAATGCCGGAAGCGTTGTTGTGGCTAACTAAATAAGACATGCAAAACAACAACGACGCCATAAAATGGCGGGTCCGGTAGAGGCACAGCTCTGCCACAAAACATCAATTATTTCGCAAAATAATATTTACTTTACGGCCAGAGCTTAATTAAACAATACTGGAACCTTGTACTCAACTTTCCAGAAGAAGGCGAGGCTGAAGGTAACGACATAGCGAAGATGCAAAGCGATAAAGTTAACACAAGGGAAAATCCGTCTAAGTAGGGCAGCTACTAAACAAAGGATAAAGACGCGCGTGACGTCATTAGAGCAATGGCGTCCGTTTGTTTACGTCTCGAGTATCAGTAGTAGCCACGAGTGAGATTAGCTGTGGAACGGCTCCCAGCTATTCTCAGCCCTTACACACCGAAGCATTAACTCTGTTCGGGGTGGAGATAGCTATGTGGCACGTTCAGACATGCGTGTCCCCTGTTGTATTACGATGTCTTAAAGGGAAACCTTTGAGATACTCGCTCCAGAAGTTAGAATTCTGTGATAACCTGTGGTTAAATTCTCTGGGAATATCTTAGTAGTCTTATACCCAAGGAAGCTACCAAACAGGAACCTTCCATCAGGACGCCATGGCTTGAGCCCAAAAAAAATTATATATATGATAAAGCCTAATTTGATGAGATGTTTATTGAATATATTTTCCATTTCAGTCGTTTTGCAATATATGGCGAAGCCAAATATGGTATATGTAGGCCCATATGTCTTTAAGGGTATTTTTATACAACGCAAATTAATTAATTTGGATAAGTAATTTATTCATTCAAACTGATAACTAATTATTTCTATAACATATTTTTAATTTTTTTTCAAATTTATGTAGGATAGAGATATTCTATAACATATAAAAGTGATGCCTGAGGAGAAATATAAAATTCGTTTGTTATTTATTAGATGAAAAATGCATATAAATATGCAAAGATGAACTGTAACTTCCTTATGTATTTTGCTTCCAAATGTAGATACGCGTGTGTAAATCACTGCAATGTTGTAGAATAATTTACGTTGTGTGATAAGTGATACATAAATGCCAAAACAAAAAAGTTTTCTCTAACTAATGGATCTCAGAACTATCTGTGAGTGATTTCATTAAATGTTACCCGTAAATAATATATGTCTATTTTCTTATATATCGTTTAATAATATAAGTCTGATGTCATTTTATAGATAATTCAATAGCAAATGAATTTTATTTAGAAGGATTTTTCAGTATCTAAGTACATATACACGTTTTTGGAATGATTATATCTATTATCAAATTTTTCCCAAACATTTGATACATAGATGAGTTTTACTGGTTTTTAACTAAACCCAATTAAAAAAATAATGGTAAATTCGAATTTTTCATGTATTAATACATAGAAAATCGACGTGCCATTAATAAATCAATGTAATCTGCTAGTGGTGTATTGCCGTACCACCCGAAACTCACGGCGACTCCCCCTGGGAGCCATAAAGGACATTTTTATCTGCCCCCCCCCCCCCCTTAAAGGTCAGTTATCTACGACCCAAGGGATCAGGAAAACACGATGAACAAACTTTATTTACACCATTTGAGTCACCTTCTCTGTAAGTCATCTCCATTATGGTAAAGTCAAATGATAACATCTGATATCATAGGACGGAGTTGTGGTGGTCTATTGGAAACGTTCCTGCCTGGCGATCGCCAGACTGTGGTTCGACATCCGCTTAAACTCGATAGTTTCTTTTATTGTGCAATCTCACCTTTCTTGTGAGCTAAGGATCGGTTTTTAGGGGAGCCAATAGGTCTACCTGTTGAGTCATTAGCCACCATTGATTGGCCCTCCCTGGTCTTACCTTGGATGGAGAGAGGGTTTGACAGCTAATCATGTGTATATATGGTCAGTCTCTATAGCATTCTTATACTACTCAGGACATTGTCACTGTCCCTGCTGGGGGCTAGTTCAGGCTGTCAAGAAAGTCACTGTCCCTAGTCTCTGCCATTCACGAGTGACCTTTAAAGCCTTTAAAAAAGTGGCTGGGGTGAGTATCATGCCGGACTTTCCAGAAACTACATTTATCGAATACAAGCACTCCATAATTAAAATGAAAATAAAACTCCATTATTAAGAGCAAGCTCTCCAAGTAATGATAATGATATAAAAAACACTCGATAATACTCCCATTTAGATTTGTGCAATGATTTTTCGATCTTGAACACAGAATTTCAATGAATTCTGGATCATATTGGATTTCTATCGACGGAATTGGAAACATCACCTTTAAATAATTTTTCCCGTATCTTTTCAACAATAAAATTCCAAGAAGGAGGTACATATATCATCATGAACATTTTTCTCAACATATTTTTTATATGTTAACGCAAAACAAGATGTAGTCAAGGACGATATACATTAATATGCACATAAACACACCACACGCATTTGTGCATATGTATGTATAAGTATACATATATACATAAAAACATATTTACTTTTCTTACGCTAATTCAAAAACGAATTATTCTTCTCTTTTTATTAAAGTGAATAGATAATCTAGTAAAATAAAAGAGAAGGGAAATCTATAACGCATTCGTTTCAACGTTAGGCTTCCGATTATAATAAGGTAGTAGACACGGGTCTAGTTAGTCGTTTGTTTGTACCATCAATATAGGATTTTTACCTAACCGTCACATTTCTTACATTCATGTAGGAATAGTAAAATCTGGGTAATTGGTGTATATATTCATATGAATATGCGTAAAACTGAAATGAACAATAGATGTTATGTTACCAAACAACAATTTCACTCACCGTTGTCTTGAGTACATCTCGAAAATGAAGGCCTATCAGATGCAAAATCTCTACTCAGACCTCTCTAGACTTTCGTCTCCTTCTGCCTCTAGATTTACATAATCCGTTTCGTCTCCTTCTGCCTCTAGATTTACATAATCTTCTCTTTAATGCTAACGTTTTATCGCTGCATTTTTATACTGTTTCTATCTACACTTCCGATCATTTCAACATTTTCTGTGTCATTGACATGATGTAAAGTCAATTATTTTCAGCGGTTTATTTAAATTTCTTTAAACATCCATGCTTCACCTCAACAACAACAACAACAACAATTGCAGCTCCAGTCCACTGGAGGACAAAGTTCTCAGACAAATATTTTTTATTGCCAGGGCTTTGGCTAAGTTTCATCACCACGCTGGCCAGTGCCGATTGGTAATGGTGGGAGACTTTAGTCTGTTTCACAGCAAACCAACCTGGTATGGGTGGCCCTTACAAGTACAGCTTTGTTGATAATGGCGATACACAAACCTTTTTACCACGTGAAGGTATCTCTGCCACAGTAACGAGACATCATCGTTCTGCAATCATTCATCCATTGCAATTTTTGGTTCCAAAGACAATCTCCGCATTCAAATCTTCTGCAGAGCTTCAGTCGCCTTCTCTGCTTCAATGAGGAAGAAATAATTAGAAAGTGTTTTAAACACCAACATGTTGTTGAAGTTTGCAGAATGAATGGACTATTTTACAGAAGAATAAATTTATTCATATTTATTACTTTGTAATCCGATTGTAAATCTTGATTACAACACTTAAATTTTCCTTTTCGTCACATTTAAATGATAAATTTTGATAGTGCTGCTGGATACAAGTTATTTGAATATATATACTATAAAATATAAAGTCATCTACTGTAAGCTCAATCGTTGATTTTAAGCAAAAAAATCAGTTAAAGTGATTTGAAATACATAAGCCTATTCGTCTTATTCTTTTATGCGATTGTGTTCAAGGTTCACGTCACATTGAAGAAACATTTATGCAATAAAAATACTATATATCCACAGGGCATGATAAATTATTGGTTATTTCCTATTCCGATAAACCAAAAAGAGACAAAAAATATATTTTCCTCCGTGGAAAGGTCCCCTTTCCATTTTTTTTATACTGCCTCTGAGGCCATTGTAGGTAGACTTTTAGTCCTTCGTGATATGAGCCTTAAAATATACTGTATTATCAAATTTGGAGTACAGAGAAAATAAATGTAAAAACAAATAATCACTATATTATTGCAGATGTATATTTTGACACTCACATTTATATACATGCATATGAATAAAAATTTAAATAATTTAAACTTATGGACTTTGATAACATTTAAACTCAAAAGTGAGTACTGGTTTTATGCCTGCTTTTGTGAATTCCTAAAAGTATTAATGAAAATTCGAAATTTTCGACGGTAAAATTGACGGAGCAAATAGACCAACATTCATTTACTAAGAGAACTAGCTCCAGACGAAAAAGAGATTGAGCGCCATATGTGTATTGATTTGATTGATTGAATAAGATCGCTATGCCTCTTTTGATATGACGTGGTCTCTTAAAGGCAACTCATGAATGGCAGAGGCAAGGGACAGTAACATTGCCCTATCTAGCACAACATTGCCCAGAGATTGCCCAAGCCCCCTCTCCACCCTGGCTAGGACCAAGGAGGGCCAGGCAATGGTTGCTGATGACTCAGCAGATAGACCTACAGGCGCCCCCAAACCACACATCCTTAGCTCAAAAAGATGGTGTGGTTGTAGTGACCATAGAAACTAGCGAGTTTGAGCGGAACTCGAACCCCAGTCTGGTGTTCATCAGTCAGGGACGTTACCACATCGGCCACCCCAACCCTTGCATATAGGCGGCACACAAGAGACGTAGTTTTTGAAAGCGTATGTGTACAAAGTATAGTAGTTTTACATTCAAAAACCTTAATATTCTAAAAAATGATATTCAGGGCATGTACAATAGAAATGTACATGCTCTGGATATCAACTTTCAAAATATTAAGGTTTCTGAATGTAAAACTACTATACACCTAAATGCTCTCAAAATTTCATACCCATGTTTAGGATCTGTTATTTAGCTTGACCTGAAGACATGATACTGTACATTCATAATTTACGCACTTTGTTCCTGCATACTTGGAATATACAAGCAGCAAGCAATGCACGTACAATTAAAAACTTACTGCGAATGTTTTTATGTTCAATCGGTTGACATGTTTCTTTTTATAGTTTATATATGTAAAATCTTTTTAACCATGTTACTGTTCTTAAACTGTTTTATTTGATTTGTTCATTGCTTCTCTTGTAGTTTATTTATTTCCTTATTTCCTTTCCCTACTGGGCTAGTTTCCCTGTTGGGGCCCTTTGGTATATAGCATCCTGTTTTTCCACGCCAAAAGTCGTTGAATGTAACTTGCTAATTTAAACTGTGTTATCATTCCGTTGTTATGTTATCTCTTTATGTGAGCGTCAACCTTATCGACAAAAATCGTTGATTGTGAACAGGCAAGTGTCCCCCTCATGTAGCCCCTATTTTAGGAGCCGATAAATACTGTGTTG
This sequence comes from Palaemon carinicauda, assembly GCF_036898095.1. Lineage (NCBI taxonomy): Eukaryota > Metazoa > Arthropoda > Malacostraca > Decapoda > Palaemonidae > Palaemon > Palaemon carinicauda. Next base: position 16,647,002 of record NC_090736.1, on the reverse strand, counting down.
TCTGTGAATAAAATAATGTTTTCATGTCAGTGAGCATAAGCATGTTATATCCTACATCATTCGGAGGCAAAATAAGTCCAGTGATTTTTTATCATTTGGGGAAAATGATGGAATGATAAATACAATGTCATGAATCTTCTATTTCTATTATTTAGTTACACAAGCCACAGCTGTTAATGTTATGGCTTGTAATCGTCATGGATAATTTAATGAATCACCTATCCTGAGTTATTCCACCCTCCATAAGTCTTCATGATTGTTGTGGAATCGTTAAATAATCACAAACGTATGGTGGCTTTCGGGTGGTAAGAGTTTTGACCGATAGATAGTAAAACTGATTCTTTCAAGACTATTATTACTATCACTATTACTAGCTAAGCTACAACCCTTGTTGGACAAGCAAGATGCTGTAAGCCTAAGGGCCCCAACAGGGGAAGTAGCCCAGTAGGAAAGGAAATAAACTACATGAGAAGGGAAAGTAGCCCAGTAGGAAAGGAAATAAACTACATGAGAAGGGAAAGTAGCCCAGTAGGAAAAGAAATAAACTACATGAGAAGCCCAATGGGGAAAAATAGCCCAGTGAGGAAAAGAAATAAACTAATAGGTAAGTAATGAAAAATTAAAATATTTAAAGTCAATAACAACATTAAAACAGATTTTTCATATATGAACTTTAAACAGACTTATGTCAGCTTGCTCATCATAAAAACAATTGGTGTAAGTTTGAACATCAAGTGCTAAAGTATCTGACCAGATGATTCCATTGTTTGTTGTATGCCCATTTTGCATCAGGAAAATCTCATGGCAAAGTCCACACAATCATAAAACAGCAAAGTAATGACACTCAGAGAAGTAATGAATACAATCTCCCCATTTATTATCCTTATTCTAATGATAATGTTGGTGAGGATCCTATTATTATTATTATTATTATTATTATTATTATTATTATTATTATTATTATTATTATTATTATTATTATTATCATCTTAGCTACAATCCTAACTGGAAACGCAAGATGCTGTAAGCTCAAGATCTCCATCAGGGAAAAATAGCCTAGTGAGGAAAGGAAATAAAGAAATGAATAAACGATTTAAGAAGTGATAAAAAAAAATAAAAAAAGATATTTCAAAAACAGATTTTTCATATATAAACTATAAAAGTACTTATGTCAACCTGTTCAACATCATCCTGACCAGTGGTATTACTATTATTAATAATATTAAATTAAAACAAAAAGAAGGTCGAATTTCCAAAATCTTGAAGAGTAATGATTCGGAAAGCTGATCAAAACCTTGATCCTAAAAGAATACGAAGACGGCGATAACTTGTATTCAGATGGATTCAAGGTCCAACTCGAGACCAAAACAGAAACCATTTACCTCGAATGTTATTATGGAGGTGGGAGTTATATGTGAATAAAAAACAGTTATGCTGGGAAACCTGTAATGTTACTTTAGTTCTTCTTATATTTGAGGTTACTAAATGTAAGGTAAATATAAATCACTACAATCCCCTTAATCATCGTGCATGGCTACTAGAAACTCTGCTGCCTTAAGGTACTATAATAAAAGTCTCAATATTTCTATGTTTTGTCATATTTTTTTCACCAAAAATTTTTTAATTGTAACTATTTATAAGTATAAAGAACTTGAAATGCACGCGAATGAATCGTACAATTTCATATGCGATTAGTTGAAAATTCGTATTAAAGTTTTGTTAAATGATTGAAAAGAGGGGGATGTCGGTAATGCGATAATTAATACTATAATTCATTCGTTATTCATTTGATTAGAAAGTGCTGAAGTTAAGCGCGTTTACTATTTTTACTTACCACTGCATTTCTCATTAGAGAAATATAATTTTCTTATGAAAGGTACCTTAAAGGATATCTTAATAGTAAGTGGTTTCATTTGATGATCAGACCGTATTGAAAAATTATATCAATTGCAATAATTCCTTTTGATATATTAATGTCACTGAAATGTTCATCTTCGGAAGCAACATGGCGTTTCATTAAATGCAACATCGAAGAAAGGGTAAGACGTAAAAGAAACTGGCCAGGGCTCTAAGACAGCAAAAAAAAAAAAAAAAAAAAAAAAAAAAAGGACTAAATCAGGAGGGGACAAAGCAAATAAAATAAGAAGACACTTGGAGAAAATGATCATCATTCCTGGTAAAAAAAAAAAAAGACAAGAGGACGGATTATTTTGTCTGTAAACATCGGGAGAGAGATTCCATATATATATATATATATATATATATATATATATATATATATATATATATATATATATATATATATATATATATATATATATATATATATATATATATATATATATATATATATATATATATATATATATATATATATATATATATATATATATATATATATATATATATACATATATATATATATATATATATATATATATATATATATATATATATATATTCTGCTTCGGTTTAAACTATCGGTCTGCGTTTTTCTGATGTTTTTTATTGTCATTAACTTGTTGTTATATCGAATAAAGAAAGATTGCATTCACGGAGAGACTCTGAATATATTAATACTTCATTAACATCTAACAGGATACCT
>NC_090736.1:16629397-16641897 GCF_036898095.1 Palaemon carinicauda | reverse complement strand
TGTGAAAAATACAGCAACACAGAATGTGAATTGATTGCGGTAGAATTTGAATTTGAAGAACTAGTGAATATTGTAGTTTAAAAACCTCCAAATACTAAGGAGTTTGACATAATATTAGGAAAAATAGACGATATATGTGTAAACCATAAAGACTGGAATATACTCCTATCCGGAGATTTTAACTTTCCTTTCGTGGATTGGAAAGAACGGATACAAGAAAGTGGTTGTATGTTTACATATAAAAAAAGAGTAATACTAGCGCAGAAGATAAGAGGCAATTTGAAAAGCTTCAAGATATGCTATTAGAACATAATATGCAACAAATAAACCACATTCCAACAAGAAAGGAAAATGTCCTAGATCTAGTATTTGTGAATGAGGTGAATTATGTTAAAGAAATAATAGTGTATAACACGAGAATCTCAAACCACAATATCATAGAATTAGTAGTCCATTACAAAGCAAGTGATGACAGAATTAATCAAAGCATAAAACGTAGGGAAGGATATGGAAAATATAATTTTTATAGTAAGAATACAAAATGATCAGAAATAAATGAAGAACTGAACAAAGAATGGAAAATTTATTTGTAAGTGATAATATACAGGTAAATAAGGACATACTGTACAAAATACTGGAGAAAATTGTTGAAAAATATGTACCAAAAAAAAAAAAAAAAACATAAACAACAGACATTCATACCAAGAGACAGAAAGATCTTATTTCAAAAAATTAGAAAGTAGAAGAAAATCTTGCAAAAGAAAAAAATGTGAGGAAAATGATGGAAATAAAATGTAAGATAGAAAATGCAGAACAAAAGTTTATACAATCGAAAGAAAATGAAAAAAGGGACGGCTAACGAAGGAGAAAAAAGGAAATATGCAACATATTAGCAGAAAAATATAAAAAGTAAGTTCACGGCAAGAATTGCGAATGAGAATAATGAAACAGAAATGAGAGAAGAAAATGTTGAATATCTAACGGATATAGATATTAATGAAGCAGATATTGTCACGGCTATAAACGAAACTGAAAATGGATCGGCAGCCGGACCAGATGGAGTTCCAGCGATTTTGTTAAAAAAAAAACTGCAAACACTATCGCGAAGCCACTTGCAATACTGCTAAGACAGAGTGTAGATATGAGCGAGATATATGTTAAACATATATTAGCGTATATAACCCCTATCTTCAAAAGTGGATCAAGACTAGAGGCAAGCAATTATAGACCTGTTAGTCTAACATCACATATTATGAAAGTGTATGAGAGGGTAATAAAAAAGAAAATAATGAACCATTTGGTCAAAAATAATTTGTTTAATATGGGTCAACACGGTTTCGTACCTGGAAAAAGTACACAGACCCAACTGATAGCTCACTATGAAAACATATACAATAATATGATAAATGAAAAAGACACAGATGTGATCTATCTAGATTTTGCAAAAGCCTTTGACAAGGTAGACCATAACATATTGGAGAAAAAAATGAGAAAGCATAATATTGTGGGAAAGATAGGAAAATGGGTAAAAGAATTCCTGCAAAACAGAAAACAGATAGTGGTTGCAAATGATGAGAAATCAGATGAAGCCCAGGTAATATCTGGTGTGCCCCAAGGTATGGTATTAGCTGCACTGCTATTTGTTATTATGATCTCAGACATAGACTGTGATGTTGAAAACTCCGTAGTGAGAAGTTTCGCCGATGACACAAGAATAAGTAGAGAAATTACTTGTGATGAAGATAGGAACTCACTACAAAGAGATCTAAACAAAATATATGAATGGGCGGAGATAAATAGGATGGTATTTAACTCCGATAAATTCGAATCAATAAATTATGGAAACAGAGAAGAAATGGTGTATGCATACAAGAGACCTAATAACGAGACAATCACAAACAAGGAAGCAATTAAAGACCTTGGTGTAATGGTAAATAGGGATATGTTATGCAACGACTAAATAGCAACACTGTTGGCTAAATGTAAAGCAAAAATGGGAATGTTATTCAGACACTTTAAAACAAGAAAAGCTGAACACATGATTATGCTTTACAAAACTTATGTACGAAGTACACTCGAGTACTGCAATGTGATATGGTACCCACACTACCAAAAGTATATTGCACAAATAGAAAGTATACAAAGGTCCTATACTGCTAGAACAGAAGAAGTTAAGGACCTTCATTACTGGGAAAGACTGCCATTTTTTAAATATACAGTCTAGTAAGGAGAAGAGAACGCTACATGATAATACAAACAGGGAAACAAATAGAAGGAATTACTGAAAACATCTTGGAGCTAAAAATATCAGAAAGAGCAAGCCGAGGTAGATTAATAGTGCCAAAAACTATACTAGGAAAACTAAGGAAGCCGCACTGGACATTTATCCACTACTCGCCAACATCGATAATGCAGCGACTATTTAATGCGCGGCCAGCTCTAAGAAACATATCAGGAGTGAGCGTAGAGGTGTTTAAGAATAAGCTTGACTAATACCTAAGATACATCCCAGACCATCCAAGACTGGGAGATGCATTAGCAACTCTCTGGTGGATATACGAGGTGCATCACACTGAAGGGCCTGGGGGAACCCAACCACAAAATAAGGCAATAAGGTAAGACTCTCTCTCTCTCTCTCTCTCTCTCTCTCTCTCTCTCTCTCTCTCTCTCTCTCTCTCTCTCTCTCTCTCTTCTCCATCCGACATACAACAGTAAAAAAAAAAAAAAGACATTGGTAAAAACGGCCTGCCAAATTACATCATCAATTATATGCTGAAAGGTTTTAAAGGTTGGGCTAGTTAAATTCATCAATTCAATATCACAATAAGAATAAGGGTATTAGTGAAATATAAATATCATATAGAATTAACGAGTGTTATAAAAGGTAGGAAACTATTGCAGTCTGAAATTAAATATAAATACTTCATTCTTTTGCACAGAGCAAAATGAGCAAAATCTGCTCTAAATTGATCAGATTCACCATTTTGAAAGGTTTGCTACATGTATGGAAATAATGAAGAAATACTGCAATTGTTATCTATTAATTTATATGTTTTTGAATGCAATTACACGATATACCCTTTTTGTTAAATAAAAATTCGCTGTAGCCGGATCATCACTCATTGTGCATATTATCATTGTGTTACCTTTTACCATTTTTTATTTTTTTAATTCTGGAGATATTTTGATTTTAGATTACACACGGGATTTGATACGACAACAGGATAAGTTTTCTTTCTTTTCATGATAGGTGAAACACTCCATTTGCTTAATACCAATCTAAAAGGAGAAGTTTACTTTTTGGTATTTTGCAGAGGAGAGTCAGGGAATGACGAAATATGCGAGGCAATTTCCATATTCTGTTAAAATTTTTGGGAGCTTAGTTATTCCCTTAATGATATTGCTGACACTTAGTGCTAATACAGTATTAACGCGGTGAGACTTTGTGCTAATGTTATCACGGTGAGAAAATGTCATCGGTGTCCTTGCTCTTCTTACCATCATCATTATGCACATCTCACTATCATAATCATGCTTTTCTCACCATCATCATAGTTACTTCCAATATTATTGCTTTTACCATCAAATTTTGCCATTATATTAATCATCTAGAGTATCATCGCTGTCCCCAAAAGGTTTATTTTTTATATTAATATTAATTTCACCATTATTTTAATTTCCTTTATAATTATTATTCTCACCATTGTTTTCATTTTCTTTATATAACTATTACTCGCACCATTATTTTAATTTCTTTTATAACTATTATTCTCACCATTATTTTCATTTATTTATAACTGCTATTCTCAAGATTTTTTTATTTCCTTCAAAATTATTTCTCACCATTATTTTTATTTGCTTTATAACTATCATTCTCTTAATTATGATCATTGCTATTGTAAAACTAGTCATTTATCATTAAGCCTCCTCATCAAGGATTAGACTGGATTGCAGGTAAGAATTCGTCCTATATTTGGATCTGAAGAAGTTTGAACTTCGGCCAAATGCTTCTTTGCTGGAGTTTTATATAATCATGTTAAGGGTTTTATTTGCTTTTCCTTTTTACGCCTTTTTCATACTATTATTATTATTATTATTATTATTATTATTATTATTATTATTATTATTATTATTATTATTATTATTATTATTATTATTATTATTATTATTATTATTATTATTAGCCAAATCACAACCCTAGTTGGAAAAGCAGTGCTATAAGGCCAAGTGCTCTTCTTTTGAACTTGAGATTTTTTTTACGATATGGGCTTTTGAGTTTGCAACATTCTGGTAATAATAATAATAATAATAATAATAATAATAATAATAATAATAATAATAATAATAATAATAATAATAATAATAATAATAATAATAATAATAATAATAATAATGATGATCATGATGATGATGATTATATTCTGAGGCCCTGCTAGTTGCATCCTTTTCATGTTTACCATAATTTTTCTTATGAATCATACTGTAAGTCATCTACATTTTCATACGTATCATTAATATATACAATATCTTCATAAATGTAGTTCCCAATTCGTAGTTTTTAACATTTCCAATAAATATAATAACATCACTCTGCTCATCTTCATCATTATTACCATCACCTGATCCCTAATGGTCATACAGGTTGACGTAAGTCTCTTCACAGGTCTTAATATATGACAAATCTATTTTAACGCTGTTGCTGATATTAGAATATTGAATATAAATTATTGATAATTTCTAATTCAGTCTACTCCATTTCTTTATCTCACTGGGCCATTTTTCCGTTAGGACTTTATGGCTTATAGCATTCTGGTTTTCCAAATAGCGATTTAACTATAACCTTACCAACAAACTATTCACTCATCAACAGTAAGTTGGTCAGGGCACCAGTCACTCGTTGAGATACTACCGCTAGAGAGTTATGGGGTCCTTTGACTGGCCAGACATTACTACATTGGATCATTCTCTCTGGTTACGGTTCATTTTGCCTTTGCCTACACACACACTGAATAGTTCGGCATATTTATATTCTCCTCTGTCCTCACACACCTGACAACACTAAGATTACCAAACAATTCTTCTTCACTCAAGGGGTTACTGCGCTGTAATTGTTCAGTGGCCACTTTCTTCTTGCTAACGGTAGAAGAGACTCTAGCTATGGTAAGCATCTCTTATAGGAGAAGTACATTCCAAAATCAAACCATTGCTCTGTGGTCTTGTGTAGTGCCATATCCTCTTTTCCATGCCCTTCCACTGGCTTGGGTTTGAGTTCTTTTGCTTGAAGGTACAATCAGGCACACTATTTTATCTAATTTCTCTTCCTCTGGTTTTGTTAAAGTTTTCATAGTATGTATAAGATATTTATTCTAATGTGGGTACTGTTCTTAAAATATTTCTTTTTTCCTTGTTTCCTTTCCTCACTGGTCTATTTTCCATGTTGGAGCCCTCTGTCTTGTAACACCCTGCTTCTAACTAGGGTTGTAGCTTAAGTAATAATAATAATAATAACAATAATAATAATAATAATAATACTAAAGGCATTATCAGAACTTCATTCTAAATACCAATTACCACGGTGTCTACCGTCCTTGAATCCTAGGCAAGGACCCAAGAGAAGCTAAGGGTTCTTTTGAGGGATTGTCGTATCATTAAGAACATTGTCTTGCGGTCTTGTAGAGTGGCTTTGTTGGTTCGCTGTTCGTCCAGTGTGCATTTGGAAGGTTGTGGAATGTCCCATGGTTGTGTTTTGCGTTCTTCAACGATGTTAAGCTAATGCGACCTTGTTTAAATTCTACAAAGTTCCAGTGATTATATCCTTTGCAGTATCCAGAAGCAGTGATAAAATTGGTTAAATGGGCTGATTACTACTTGCGTTTACGTCATTTAGCTTTCATGATTATGCTGTTTGCTTCATCTACGATTGTAACTTGTGTGACTTGTTTGTTGGGTAATCTGATGGTGAGAAGAGTGAATGGTTGTTACTATGGCCATTTGAAAATGGTAAAACCCTTTGAATCGTATACTGGTTAAAAAAAAAAAAATTTACAATGCTTGGTATAAATTCAAGAATTTTATCACTATAGTTATCTCTACTTTCAACTAACAATATATTCACCCTGGTGTCAACAAAACCTTTTTTTTTTATTTTTTATTTTTTTTTCAGAGCAGATGAAAGCTAAGTAAGCCTGAGACGACGACTATTTTTGCGAGCAAATCTGGTAACTATACCAAGGAATATAGTGAGTGCCCTTTGTTTTTCATACTACTTTCAAAAACTATTATGCAAGCAAGTCCTCCGCTAGTGTGTGGAGGATGTTCCTTTTGACATACGGTAGTTATATTTACCGTATGTTAAAAGGCGGCTCGCATTATTTTCGGTCTTTTGTAGACCTAATTGATATTTGTATTATGTGTGTTACCTTGACCGTTTAGGGTTTAAATAAAAATACTTTAACAATGAAAATTAAAGTATAAATTCTTTTTGAATGGTCTTTGACAGTCTTTAAAGTATTACGGGAATTAAGGAAGTTAAAGTTAACTTTACAGTCGCAGTTAAGATCTTTTTTAATGTTCCTTGACAGTTTTTAAAGAATTACAAAAATTAAGGAAAATAAAATTAACTTTGCAGTCGCAGTTAAAATCTTTTTTAATGTTCCTTGACAGTTTTTAAAGAATTACAGGAATTAAGGAAATTAAAGTTAACTTTACAGTCGCAGTTAAGATTTTTTTTTTTATGTTCCTTAACAATTTTTAAAGAATTACAGGAATTAAGGAAATTAAAGTTAACTTTACAGTCGCAGTTAAGATCTTTTTTAATTTCCCTTGAGAGTTTTTAAAGTATAACAGAAATTAAGGAAATTAAAGTTAACTTTACAGTCGCAGTTAAGACCTTTTTTTAATGTTCCTCAACAGTTTTTAAAGAATTACAGGAATTAAGGATATTAAAGTTAAGTTAACAGGCCCGGTTAAGATCTTTTTTTAATGTTCTTTGAGAGTTTTTAAAGTATTACGGGAATTAAGGATATTAAAATTAACTTTACAGTCGCAGTTAATATCTCTTTTAATGTTCCTTGAGAGTTTTTAAAGTATTACAGGAATTAAAGAAATTAAAGTTAACTTTACAGTCGCAGTTAATATCTCTTTTAATGTTCCTTGAGAGTTTTTAAAGTGTTACACGAATTAAGGAAATTTAAGTTAACTTTACAGTTGCAGTTAAGAGTTGGTATTTATTTCTGCTCGGCACTTAATTTCAATGAATCATTCAACCTGTCTTTTAATTTGCGGTTCAGTGCCTTGGTAATAAAATCTGTAATCTTTAAACTGTTTTGTTTTGATTTTAAGTTTCAAAGCAATCCAACTTAAGGTAGGATCTCTAACCTAGGGTTGAGAAGTAATTCAAGAACCCTTTTATCGGCTACTTTTTTTTTTCCTTTCAGAGGTCGGGGATGAAGAACTCGCGCTACATGTCATTAGTAAGGAGTGGGGTTAGGCGAGGAATATTAAAGGTGGATAAGGTTTTCTGCAAATTAGGCATTCCGTGAAATTGGGTTCCCGGATGATAATGTCTGAAGACTCGGAACTTACGCAGGTGATTAGCTGGTTGAAGAAAGATTCCAACCTTCATTTGTGATGTGTTTAATGATGCAAATAGATGCCATAAATACTTTTTATGACTGCATCGAAATATCTAGACTGTTTGTTCTTGATTAACTACCTGGAAAATAATTTACTGGAACTTTAAAAGATTTGGTTTTCCATATTAAACATCTACTTGAAACGGTCAGTGGTAACACAGTTAAAAGATTGAGCCAAATTTATATCCTAAGTTTAACTACATATACTTATAGGGGAAGTGTTTTCCTGATGCTACAAATAAGTCTAAATAAGTTAAGTCTCGAAATATAATGGATACATAAAGTATTTGCTGTAACACTAATATTGCATGCTTAAATTTTCTTATGAGGTAAGGTTTTAAAGATAAGTAAGGCACATGATAGGTTAGAAACCTAGTTACATAGAGGAGGCAACTAAAATTACTGAAAACCTAAAGAGCAATCCAATAGTGCTATAATGAATATTTATTAAGAGTTTCTTAAAAGAAAAAAAAAAAAAAAAAAAAAAAAAAAAGTTTTAATCCATTATGAAATTCTTTTAAAATTAAGGCAAGTGGTCTAACATCTCATTACTGAACAATAGTGTAAAACCATATATTTTTTTTAATTTAATTAAAAGTAGTAGATAATTATGACCACCTTGAACGTTATACCTAGATGTATGATTATTAAGTTTATATAATCGGACTTTGAACTATCAAATCATGTATTTTTTATATTGGTTTGACGAAAAGTCGAGGAAAAGTTCTCAAAACCCAAACACCGGACCTCATCCTATGGTTTCTGTGAAACAATTTTATAAGTAAATCAAATCTAGCTCTCCGTATGAGACTATAAATTCTAATATCTGATTAGTCATAAAATTATTGGATTCAATTGACCATAAATCGAGTAAACTGCAAAATTGAGGTATTTTCATGAAAGAATATTAAGTCAATGTCCAAAAGAAAATTTTCGTTCTTGACTAGGATTCTGAGAAACTGCTGATGAGTGGTTGTTTTGAAAGTATGAACTGGCTTTTAATTTTGCTGTCTAATCTATTTTTGAATCATCATCATCTCCTCCTACCCCTATTGACGCAAAGGGTCTCGGTTAAATTTCGACAGTTTTCTCTAGAGCTTTTAAATCGATACTTCTCCATTCATCATCTACTTCGTTTCATATTCCTCAGCCATGTAGGCCTAGATATTTTAACTCTTCTAGCTCCTTGTGAAGCCCAGTTGAAAGTTTGGGGAACTAATCTCTTCTGGGGAGTGCGAAGAGGATAATCAAAACATCTCCATCTACCCTCACCATGATCTCATCCACATAAGGCACTCGGGAAATATCTCCCATAGTTTAATTTGCCTGTGATTTTATTTCCAGTAATGTCTGGACCCTAATGAAAGGCGTAGTTGACTTTTGAGTTTTTTGATGGTTTTGCTTAGAATATATAAAACTGGAGGTATAAGTTGGATGTCTTTAGTGGAGTCCGCGCCGAGCCAATTGCCAGACGATCTTCCTATGGTAATTGTCGTTCAAACGGAAACTGCTACTGCTATTAGAGCGACGTTGCCTATAAGGTGAAAGCCACGGACTTTTGCTCAAAAGGAAATTAAAGATGGCTAGGCATTAGCGGTTACAGTCTTTATGTATAAAAATGTCTTATCCTTTATCTCTCTTAAAACTTGGTGAAATGGAAAATTTCCGTAATTGTCTTGCTAGTTTAATTCTTCATACAAATTGGTAAATTACCTAAATTAAGATGAACGATGTAGAGTCAAGGCATGCAAGTAAATAGACAAATCTAGAATTTTGATATGTAAGGTAAAACTTATTTGAGAAGCTTTACTTGAATTCTTTGAATTCTTCAACAACACCAGTAACTTGTTTAACTTCTTTACGTGTTTTCAACTTCTTGCTGTCCAACTTGAAGTATATCGCATTATGCACCTGGAGAGTTTTCTCCAGTTACACTGTCCAAAATTTATCCCTCTCCACCACTTATTCTTAGTCTCTACTTACATGTGAAGGCTATAACACAGGCAAATGATAGGGGACTGAATCCTTGTCCCCAAACTACAATCAATAATCAATATCAAAGAGAGAAAATTTATAAGGATGAAGTTGCTTCCTATAATTGAGGTACCAAAGGAGAAAATATTGATCTTTATACAAATAGACAGGTGAATTACTCCTGGACAATAAACAGTTGTGTGTGCAAACTGCATCATGCTAACAAGTGTGAGAACATTAATATTAATACCCATGCAAGTTTACTTTGGAAGGTGTAAATTAGTTTGATTATCAAATTATTCCAATATAAGTAAGGCATAACTGTGTTATGATAGAAACATAACTAAACGTTCAAGAGCATGATGATTTTTCAAAGTGTATGAGTCTACCTTATTCTATGTTACACCAACATATCTCATCAATACTTACCCTATCCCTGTGTAGATCCTGCAAGTCTCTCTCTCTCTCTCTCTCTCTCTCTCTCTCTCTCTCTCTCTCTCTCTCTCTCATGTATATATATATATATATATATATATATATATATATATATATATATATATATATATATATATATATATATATATATATATATATATATATATATATATATATATATATATATATATAAATACACCCCTTTCCTGAGTGGGTTCCTAAATTTAACGTATTGAAAGGGTTTACGTATCACCATGATCAGAAAATGTTTTTCTAGTCAGTTCCATCCATTCTAAGTTGGTTTGCTGTGAGCGAGAAAACGAAAATCTCCCACTATCACCAACCTACAATGGGCAGCGTGATAATGAAAACTAGTCAAATCCCAGCCATGAATTGTCATGTCTGAGGTCTTTGTCCTGTAGTGGACTAGAAATGGCAGTATTTAGTGTGTCTATATATGTGTATATATATATATATATATATATATATATATATATATATATATATATATATATATATATATATATATATATATATATAAAACTTCTTGATACACATCGGAAACTAGGTCATTGCATAAAATAATAAGGGTCAACGAATTCACAGATAATATAAACGTATTATATACTTAAACTTTTTGTTTTAAAGTCAACGGAAAAAATAAAAAGAAAAACTTCGTGTGCGTGAATTGTGTGCCTGATTGCATGGTAATAAAAACACTGTAGTCTTCCACAACATTGTTTCTTACGAGTCCACTTTCACTCCTTTAAGTGTTAAGACATCTTTAGTCTCACTCCTTGACACAGCCTCCAACCTCTCCACGTGTGTCCCTTCTCTTTCTGTCTGATTGTCTTTTCGTTGGGCCTTAGGTGAAACTAAACATTCTCTCTCTCTCTCTCTCTCTCTCTCTCTCTCTCTCTCTCTCTCTCTCTCTCTCTCTCTCTCTCTCTCTCTCTCTCTCTCTTTTGCGAATATTTTTTAAACATCTAAGTAAACTATGTTATTCAAGACAAACACTTCTATTTTGTATTTCTTTTATGTAATATAATATCTTGAGTACAATGAAGATTTCTTTCATATAAAAGTACTTCGTTAGTGTTATTTGTAAATGAGAGCCGAAGGGAAATTCTCTTAAAAGTCATCATCATTATTATTAATATTATTATTATTATTATTATTATTATTATTATTATTATTATTATTATTATTATTATTATTATTCAATTTATAGGTCACTTTTTGCAATGTTATGACATATAATACAAGGGATCTCTCTCTCTCTCTCTCTCTCTCTCTCTCTCTCTCTCTCTCTCTCTCTCTCTACAAATTCGTAAATTACCTATGTACTATATTTTATAGTTATATCACAATTTTGAAATACCATAATAGTTTTGATTAACTCCTATGATTATGATGTTTAGTGGAACTTTGTAATACTAAACTGTAGCTAACATTTATTCAATTGAATATACTTAATTTTGTATAATTTAGTTCTTATCTTCAGGTACACTTGACGAAACGTGCCTTGGAGTTCTCCAATTACGGTAAAGTATATTATGTAACTTTATTTGTTTCAAATGAAATATTACATTACTACTAACTCATCAAAATTAACTGCACCAAATCTCATAGATTAAATTTTGAGGCAATCCATAAAATTTACTTTGCACTCAATACCAAGAAATAATTTTGAATCTAACCCTTATAAATAGTTTTGTAACTAATCCCAAAAATAACTTTGAAACCAACCCCAAGAAATGAATTTGCACCTAATCCCCAAAATAACTTTGAACCTAACCCCCAAGAAATAGATTTGCACCTAATCCCAAAAATAATTTTGAACATAACCCTAAGAAATACCTTGGCACCTAATCCTAAAAATAACTTTGGACCTAACCCCAAGATATAGATTTGCAACTAATCCCAAAAATAACTTTGAATACAACCACAAGAAATAGATTTGCATCTTATTCCAAAAATAACGTCGGACCTAACCCCTAAAAGTATATTTGCTCCTAATCTCAAAAATAACTGTGAACCCAATTCCTGGAAATATATTTGACCTAATATCAAAAATAAAGAAACTTAAACCTAACTACTAGAAAGAGATTTGCACCTAATCCCAAAAATAACTTTGGACCCAACCCGTAGAAATTAATTTGGACATAATCCCAAAAATAATTTTGGACCCAACCCCAAGAAATAGATTAGCACTTAATCCCAAAAATAGCTTTGAACCCAACCCCAAGAAATAGATTTGCATCTAATCCCAAAAATAACTTTTTATCTAGCCCAAAGAAATAGATTTGCACCTAATCCCTAAAATAACTTTGAACCTAACCCCAAGAGATAACTGTGCCCCCCATCACAACAAAACTTATCACCCAACCCCAAAAA
This sequence comes from Palaemon carinicauda, assembly GCF_036898095.1. Lineage (NCBI taxonomy): Eukaryota > Metazoa > Arthropoda > Malacostraca > Decapoda > Palaemonidae > Palaemon > Palaemon carinicauda. The sequence continues at coordinate 16,629,457 of NC_090736.1, read as the reverse complement.
AGTTGACTCGACTTCAAAAAATAATTTTGCCCACAATCACAATAAAGATTTATTACCCAA
>NC_090736.1:16611897-16619397 GCF_036898095.1 Palaemon carinicauda | reverse complement strand
GTCCGTTTGGAGATTTAAACGTAAGGTTTTGTTTACAAACAACCCCCCCCCCCTTTTCCCCCCAAGCTACTACCAAACCGCCCCCCCCCTTCCCCCCTCACCCCACCCACAGGGGGTGTTTTCTGTGTCTATGGTCACCGGCAGGCTTGGAGTTGTCTATCTTGAATGACACACCCTTCTTTACCCCTCCCTCCCTTCCCCGACCCCTAGGGGGGCGTTTTCTGTGTTTGTGGTCACCCACAGGCATGGAGTTCTCTATCTGGATGACCCATGCCCTAGATAGTGACATTGTTCCTACCGAGCACGCAGTTTTTTTTTTTTTTTTTTATTATAAGACACGCATTTATATGCAGACGAGGCTCTCCTCCCCCCTGACCACATTTCTTTCAATTTAAGCCAATGGAAAAGTACCCATCTCTCTGCGCATTTTTGTTTTAATTCTAAGAGACACACACACACACACTTGTGTGCCAACGTGAGGCAATCGAGTTCACACGCCTCCCCCACCGTTATCTCTCTCTCTCTCTCTCTCTCTCTCTCTCTCTCTCTCTCTCTCTCTCTCTCAGTCCATTTGCTTTAAGGCCTTTCGCTTGCATTAGCTTATATGGCTAATAATCACTTACATTGACATATATGGGTAATAAAAAACATATTACAACTTAGTTTCTTTCATTATACGAACCATACGTGCAAAATAACATTTCGTGAATAAAGACATAGCATTTAGTGGGGAAAAAATCTGACCCTAACATTTGCACGCGGCAAAATAACATTTCGTGAATAAAGACATAGCATTTAGTGGGGAAAAAATCTGACCCTAACATTTGCACGCGGCAAAATAACATTTCATGAATAAAGACATAGCATTTAGTGGACAAAAAATCTGACCCTAACATTTGCACGCGGCAAAATAACATTTCGTGAATAAAGACATAGCATTTAGTGGGAAAAAAATCTGGGCCTAAAAACATTCATTTGAAACCCTAACATTTGCACGCTTAAAAGCGGTAGGAAAACATTTTTATTACGTTTTTTCAGCACTTGGCATATCTTCATTGAAAATTCAGGTTTTGTATATTTCCAGATGTACATACACTGTCTTGAATTTAAATGGAGAAGATAGTATAATAACACTGTAACGTCATTTTTCTTTAAGTCGGTGGTGGATAAATGCTTCCTGATTTTCCTTAGGGCGGCGCAAACTCCATTTATACTTACGCTATGCGTAAAATATAGGCAGAAGAATGCGCACAAAGCCGAATTGTAATTTTGCACTCGCATATTATTTATGAAACATTTCATGGAAGAGTACCTTCCTTGAAAATCAGTAAAGTATACCGAATTATCTTTTGGCTGCATCCCCGATGGGTAAAAAAAATATATAATGTTTTCTACCGGACTTTTCTGTATTATAAATACAACCCAGTGCCCAATTCGCAATACTGATGTGATGGCAGAGTATTCACAATAAGTAAGATAGGTTTTGTTCTTATCAAGGTTATCTTGAAGTCGACCAACGAGGCCCTCCTCCCCCCTGACCACAGTCCTTTCAATTTAAGCCTATAGGAAAGTACCCATTTCTCTGTCCATTTTTTTTTCTTTTTTTTTTTTTTCTTTTTCAATAAGTAGCTAAATATACGACAAAATTTCAAGACTACATCATTATTGCGTTTTTTATATTGATAATAACAATAACTAGAGCATCAGTAACAATATTAAAATTTACGGTATTAATGATAACAATAACAATATATTTCATTTTATTCGATTGTGGGCCACGGTTTATTTTATTGATGGGAGAAAAAAACCAATAAACAATAATACATTTACTTTATCCCTTTAAGAAATTGAAGAGTTTAATCTTTATTCCTCGGCAATACAGCTAATCATATTACATTATTTATAATGTTCTGTTGCCGTCTAATTTTACGAACTTTCGAATATGAAATGAAAGATATGTGGATGTTTTATCTTATCCCTATCACTAAAGACGTATGTTAAGGGATATATGAAAATTAGTTCCACGTATGTCAACTCTTTACCAACTAATATCCTTCACAAACATAGACAAGCGCGCGCGCACACACACACACACTCATCTATTCCTTACTTGTTACAAAATTCAGTATTCCAGTCGTGTATGTTATTCCAAAATCAGAGTTTAAGCGAAGAGGAAGTTTCTCCAAAATCAGAGTGGATCTGACTTCTGTTTTTATTAATGAAAATCGTTTAAGCAAAGAGGAATTATTTGGTAATCTCAGTCTTGTCAGGGGTATGAGGAGAGAGTCGAATATGGAAAGAATTGGTCATTCTTTTCTATACCTCTTCTCGTCTTCATTTACTGAACTGGGGTAAGTTGTTGGGTTCTCCGAAAAACTGATTATGACTAGGATACTTCAGTTCGGTATTATGCTTAATTCAAATGGAATGGTAGATTGTCTCTTCGAAGAAGAAACCCGATATTACTTTTTGAAGATTCAAGTAAGCAATGTGTGAAAAAAAATGGATCATCAAACAGCCCGCTAAGTTAGATTAGATAGAAATTTAGCGGTCACCCCCTCTCTATTCATCATTACACATTACTTTAGTAATGTTTTGGGATTAGTACAGGTTAAAACTGGGAATTAGGAGGGAATACAGTTAATGAATGTTTAGTTCAGTCGTGATATGGCATTTTTTTCCCTCTGTCCTTTTGTATCTGTTACCTCCTTGATCTTTCCCAATATTTGATTACAAGAGATAGTGACCGAACGAGTCACTTATGTTTGATTTGTAGATAACAAAGTGATTGTCGACTCAATAATGTGACATTATTCTTGCTTTAATACCATTATTCATGACATAAACTGCAGCGTCCAATCATCATCTTAGCTCGAAGTAACTACTACTCTACTGATTTTGTTTTCTTTTATTTCTTTACAATCTATAATGGAAGGTTACTTCCTTAGCCGTAAGACTCTAGTATTTGGGTAATGAAAATGAAGTAGTAAGATTTGGGATAAATTTCACGAGTACACTTTTTGTAACTTGTTATGATAAATCCTCAAGCACAAATATGCCACGTCTCTTTAATGATCGCCTACTAATTTACAGATATAAGTGGCACTTACAGCCATGGGAAACATTTGAGAAAATCTTCACTATGACTTTATACATATTTTGCTTATGCTTTTTTATGCAACATTTGACATCATATACTCTGATATCACATTCAATGTAATACCCATCATTTTTCTAATATTGCTTGGGTAAGTAATGAATAACGTTTTGCAGAATATTGTAACCTAAGAATCAAACTATCCATCAGTGGATATATGCATTGGTCTCGTTTGGGGTTCCTTCACCTTTCAAGATCCTGACCCATGTCCGTGACAAAATTGCGACTCCAAGAAACTTTCTCCCCACTATTTTCATCCCCTACCACTTTCCACCCCCCCCCCAACCTAATAAACAAACAAAGCTTTAATCTCATGAGCTAAGCGATTATTTTTCTCAAAAAAACTGTATATTTTAAGTGAAACTATATACTAAAAATTGCATTCCATCTAAATTTAAGTTGCTTTCTTATCACTGTCTTAGAGAGAGATAACGGTGGGGGAGGCGTGTGAACTCGATTGCCTCACGTTGGCACACAAGTGTGTGTGTGTGTGTCTCTTAGAATTAAAACAAAAATGCGCAGAGAGATGGGTACTTTTCCATAGGCTTAAATTGAAAGAAATGTGGTCAGGGGGGAGGAGAGCCTCGTCTGCATATAAATGCGTGTCTTATAATAATAAAAAAAAAAAAAAAAAAAAAAAAACTGCGTGCTCGGTAGGAACAATGTCACAATCTAGGGCATGGGTCATCCAGATAGAGAACTCCATGCCTGTGGGTGACCACAAACACAGAAAACGCCCCCCTAGGGGTCGGGGAAGGGAGGGAGGGGGAAAGAAGGGTGTGTCATTCAAGATAGACAACTCCAAGCCTGCCGGTGACCATAGACACAGAAAACACCCCCTGTGGATGGGGTGAGGTGGGAAGGGGGGGGGGGCGGTTTGGTAGTAGCTTGGGGGGAAGGGGGGGGGGGGTTGTAAACAAAACCTTACGGTTAAATCCCCAAACGGACTGAGCAATCCTGGCAATGGCCTCAAAAAGTGAGTAATCCTGACAATAGCCTCAAAAAGTGAGCAATCATGATAATGGCCTCTAAAAGTGAGCAGCTGAGGCATATTCCCTACTACTATGATAAGAGACCCATTTAATTTTAGAATGTTTTGATAACTGAGGCTATCCAGTCACATATTGGACAATGTGACTATGTTTATCACCTTCTCACCTCTTTCATATCTCTCTATATCAAGTCCATTTTGTCTTGCAGTGTCATCACACGCCTCTTAGAGTCACTCATCTAAATATTCTTGGGAGACATATGCAAATATTGATAACATATAAAAGGATGAGGGCATTGCGTATGTAAAATACCGCAAAAACTTGTAAACAACTAATGTATATACATTATAGGCAAAGGTAGGCCCTCCGGCTGAAACAATAAAAAAGCTGCTAGTGCTTTGGTGCTGTGCATTTGTTATTTCTTTCATATTTTAATATGATTAACTTCTACATGAGCCATATAAAATTTTAGTATCCTTTTATTTTTTCTTGAATAGTCACAAAATAAGCATTAAGCACATTGTATTGATAAAATCATTAATTGAATATTGATCAATGTAAAGATACAGACAAAAACTTGTACACTACAGTACGCCTAGGAGGAAATAAAAATAGAGTTGTCAGACCTAGCTCAACTGTTTCTCATACTTGAATGGTAGGCTAATTACATTTTATGGTTAAGTTATATATAAAGTACCACTAATCTCTTAAGTATCTGGTATATATATATATATATATATATATATATATATATATATATATATATATATATATATATATATATGTGTGTGTGTGTGTGTGTGTGCGTATATATATATATATATATATATATATATATATATATATATATATATATATATATATATATATATATATATATATATATATATATATATATATACTATATCTTTTAATTTATCACTCTTTTGATAATAATCCATATATATATATATATATATATATATATATATATATATATATATATATATATATATATATATATATATATATATATATGTATATATATATATGGGTTATTATCAAAAGAGTGACAAGTTAAAAGTGACAAAAATTTAAGAATGTAAAAGAATGATAAGAAAAAAAACGGACAAAAATACGGAAATTTAAAAGAATGACAACATCACTGAAATTCAAAAGATTTACTCAGTGTACGGAAATTCAAAAGAAGTGGAATAAAGAAAGCGTAACAAAAACTAGATGTATGCAAAGTAATAAAATATCAAATTACTTAGGATTATGGCTTACTTGTTGTTTTTATAAGCTTTTAACCATACAAAAATTGTCTAATTACTTATAATACGGGTTTCTCTTATTAATACTGCGATAGAATTTGTTTGAAATTTTTTTTTTTTTTTTACAAATTCGCATTTCTTGAATAGTCTTTGTTATATCCCATCATAGATGAATACGTCTTTGTAAAATCTCAGAAGGACAAGGAGAAGTTTACTTTCATTGGATATGTACAGAAACCATAACCATTATTTCCGCTGATACGATGAAAACTGTAATGGTTCTGGTACTCTTCGAGGAGTTTCCTTTTCAAATGTCAGTGTTGGATCAGTATCAGAAGGAAAAGTACATAATCATCCGCCGATAGATGGAAGAAAAGAAGTTATAGAGGCATTAACAGATTTGAAATCACTATTTACATTGTCAAATGCCTTACCTGGCGCAATTGTCCGAGATGTCAGACACACCGTAAACATTAGCGACTCAATAGAAATGCCTTCGACAAGTGCCTTGAAACAAGTTGGTTGTCGTATCCATTAAAAAAGAACTTCCATCAAAAGCAGAGTGTACTGCAGATACAGTGATCCAACACAGTTTAAAGACTACCATTAATGGAGGAAAAACTTTTTATTGTTTGATACAAAATATGAAGACACGGCTAGCGAAAACGAGATGCAACAGGAAGACGTGAGAATTATTGGTTTTGGAACTAACGATGATCCAAGGAAATTAGCGAGATCCCAGGTATGGTTTCTTGATGGATTTTTCAAGACTTGTCCTAAGCTTTTCCATCAAACATATACAATTCACTATATGTTTCACGGGGCACCCGTTTCCAGCTCTTTATGCGATACTGCCTGGAAAAACATAGGAGGTAATATACATCTATGCTTGAATTATTAATTTCTGTTTCAGAAACAAAAGATATTGAGTTGAAGCCTAAATTTATAACAGTGGATTTTTAAATTACAAGCATAAATGCTCTTCAACATACATTTCCAGACGCTAAAGTAACAAGGAGTTTTTTTCATCATTGTCTTCCATAAATTGCCTGCCACAAAATCTATCAGGGCTAGTAATTTGGTTTTCATTATGTCACTCTTTTGATTTGTCACTCTTCTGATTGCTATTTTAAGAGTGACAAATTATGTCACTCTTTTGATTTGTCACTCTTCTGATTGCTATTTTAAGAGTAACAAATTATGTCACTCTTTTGATCACTATTTTAATAGTGACGAATTGTGTCACTGATTTGGCACCCTTTTCAACGGCTCCCATATATATATATATATATATATATATATATATATATATATATATATATATATATATATATATATATATATATAGATAGATAGATAGATAGATAGATAGATAGATAGATAGATAGATATACATATACATACATATATATATATATATATATATATATATATATATATATATATATATATATATATATATATATATATATATATATATATATATATATATATATATACATATATATCTACATATATATATAAATATATCAGAGGAAAAGTTGATTCTCTGTGTGTACATATCTATTATCTAAATATTTAGCGTCATTTTAACGTGTCGCGTATACTAGTATTTTCATAATGAACTTTGAGACTGAGTTAAGGTTGCGTAAAATGGCATAATGCGAATTTTATTTTTCCATTCTATATTTAAAAATTACCCACGTAATAATGTAAACTATTATTATAGGGGGTAGTGCTGTCAGTGTACCTTTTGCGGTACACTGTAACAATAGGGGGGTTTATATCCCTCCACATTACTTCCATTCTTACTTCAAGATGCCAGAATCAATCAATCAATCAATCAATCAGTCCTTTCTTGCTTCGTTCCTTCTGTCTTGCTGACCAGCCTCTTCTAACTCTTACCTCAGAGGGTAAATAGGGTTTTATCTTGAATATGCTTATGCGCTGAATGAGGTCACAGGCCCCAGTGCCTAGCTATATAAACCTACATCTGTGAATCTAATCCAATCGATGTACCAATAGTGTCTGAAGTTAAATTCTCCGAAATAGAATTTCAAAGTCGAGAAAATGTGGACGAAACTTGGAAAAAACCTCT